>NC_051849.1:143214038-143517366 GCF_905115235.1 Hermetia illucens
AAAGGGATCACTATCTGATGGTCGCTTACTTTCACTCACGTGTGGAGTCCACCACTTGTCGGGGGCTTGAAGAGCTACGATCATTTAAATTCAACATCAACTGCTTATATGATCCAGCTATCGTTCGAGAATAGTGGAACTATCCTGGTCATCGAGCGACAGATACACTCAGTAACCTGCCTGGCAATATCGATGAGCGATGAGACCAAGTGCGCTAAATGCCCCCCCCCCCCCCTTCTTGGCAACGATCAATCAAACTTTTAGTTCACTACGCTCGTCGATCCGCTTTTACGTTTTCACTGTTAAAAAAGGCCTTGAGAATGCCAAAGTTGTTCCAATAGCAACCCAGCGTTCATTAATATTCTTCAGCGGAATGTTCAAGCCGCCTATTGTCTGGTCAAAAAGTTAGATTTTCCACTGTCGAATAGAAGCGGGCCATGAAATCTGCCCTTGTTGAACTTGGGGTTCGAAGATCTCCGCTCTTGCGAGTAGGTGCACATCACGTAATATTTGATTTATTTATCGTATGCGAATTCTAATTGACCTAGTGGCAAGATCTACATTGAACAATATTCAATCAAGCCAAAAATACATAAAACTCTCATCATCATATGGCCGATGTATATCGTTATATTCTTCGCTAGTTGGTTTTTAAAACTATAGGTGTGGCCATCGAAGCCGCCGATTTTAATTGTAGAGTTGGCTGTTTTTTGCACCAATGAAAACCCATTTCTAACCAAACTTTGGCAAATATCCCCCGCCGGTTGTTCCAAATGTTGTTTGTCCTATATCCTATATATATGGCTGGTTTACTTTACTTTAACCGGGTGCTTCCAAAAAGCAACCAGCTTCCAGAAATATGGATCTCAAATGGATGCACAACGAGCTTTTTAACAACAAAATGTTTTTAAAATGGTAAATCGCCGTGCTCCCGGATTAGTTTTATAGACACTTCTCTGCAAGTACGTGTTTGATGATGGTTAAGTTTCTTAAGAAAGTTTCATTTCCGGGAAGCGGTATCGCTTTCAAAAACTTTACAATTTTCTTTTTCTTCAGCCATTGTGCCGTTCAGAGGCGAGGTCGGCTTGTCGAGATCGGTATTGCCATTTGGTTCTATCAAATGCCTGATCTGGATGCAATGTTTCATGGGGATCATCATCATCATCAACGGCGCAACAACCGGTATCCGGTCTAGGCCTGCCTTAATAAGGAATTCAGACATGACGGTTTTACGCCGAGGTCCACCAATTCGATATCTCCAAAAGCTGTCTGGCGGCCTGACCTACGCCATCGCTCCATCTTAGGCAGGGTCTGCCTTCTATCGTCCTCTTTTTCTACCATAGATATTGCCCTTATAGACTTTTCGGGCTGGATCATCCTCATCCATACGGATTAAGTGACCCGCCCATCGTAACCTATTGTTGTATTCTCCTATCTTTATTCTTCCCGTTTGGCTAGTACAGTTTTAAGCTGTTGGTTGGTTTGTTTTCGGTACTGACGTTGCCACCATATTATTTGTCTTGCCTTCATTGCTGTGCAGCCCAAGATCTCGCGCCGCATGCTCGATTTGAGGGAAGACAGTTTGTACGCCTCGGGTCGTTCCCGTTATGTCGCTGTTGTCAGCATAGGCCAGTAGTTTGGTGGACTTAAAGAGGATCGTACCTCTTGCATTTACCTCAACATCACGGATCACTTTCTCGAGGGCCAGGTTACAGAGGACGCATGATAGGGCACCCCCTTGTCGTAGACCGTTGTTGATGTCGAATGGTCTTGAGAGTGATCAGCCTAGTCAGTCTTATCAATGTTGTCAGGATACTGAATTCTCTCATGGCCGTGTACAGTTTTACCCTGGCTATGCTATCATAGGCGGCTTTAAAGTCGATGAATAGATGTTTCATGGGGATCAGTCGCCAAAAATTCAGTTTATAAACGATGGTCTCATAGGGAACAGCTTTATAATCAGTGACGGTGGTAAAATGTCGGCGTCTTATGAGAATATATTCGATTTGCGTTTTACTATTTCCACTATAAATTGTAGGGAGATGAGACAATCGTTTGATCAACCATGTATTCATTAGTACAAGGTCATGGGTGCCGCAATATCTATTATATGCTCGCCACCCTCATTACGCGCTCCAAACCCATTTCCCCCATGGCACCTGTTACCGTCTGCATTTTCACCCACATGACCATTAAGGTCGCCGGCTATGATGATATAGTCATCATATTATATTTGCTCTCCTTTGATCGACAGTGGGGGACTCTGGGTTCTCTAACATATTAATACTCTGCGGATTATTGTGGAGTAGTGTGAAGAGTTTAGATTCCCGCTCAACTTGTTCTTCATCGATTTAAAATAGACTATATGCAGAGGGGGACATGTCCGGAATGCTCTATATTGAAGGGAAATTGCAAAGAAAGTCATAGCTTTGATACGAGAGATACATATGTAACGTGCTGCATCGAGGTAAAATCTCGTAGGAATTTGAAGTCCAAAGTAGAATTCACCAGAGTAACATGCTTTTGTGCCTGGAGAGTATAGAGGCCTTCCATCATCGATGCCGTTTTTCCTCACATACCACGAAACAGAATGGGACTAAAAATAAATGCCTACAAAATCAAAGTTCCTAATCTGACAGGTCATCGCAGACTTCCTGTTTGCAGAACATTCACGGAGCTGGTTAGTTAATGTATGCAAGAAGCGCCGATGATGGCCCTGAATTTAATAATACTCTACACATTCATAGCGCTAATTATCTCATTGGGGTGTTCTGAACTGTGGCTATATTAAATAAAAGGCAGAGAGTACGGGATAACCGTGGACGAACCAGGATCAGAAAGCGCAAGTATCAATTGATAGGTTATATTTTGATTCAATATAGGGTATGCCATGTGTGAGACGCACTATCCCTGACAGCCGACGAATTGGTAGCCCAAAGCGACATGGAAAGCTTTAGGGAAGCTGAAAAGCATTGCTGGACTCGACGCAAAAGGAGATATTTATGGAAAATAATTCATTGTCTCGTATGCCGCAGTGAACTATGTTATTAAAGAACAAATTACGCCAGGGTAGGCTGCAATTCTAATGAACGTTAACAAAGAAAAGGGCTTCAAAGACTGACGCAGGGCATCGATGACCCAGTGCTTTCCAGCCACAATCTCCCCCTTTAAAAAGTTTGAAAACAGCATCTCTATTAATACAAGGTTATTCTTCCGCTAATGTTACCTTTTTATTGCGACGTACTGTACTAAAAGTTGACATGATACAGCGATTTTAACGTTACGCTCGTTTTTGCTACGGAATATAACAATTATCTGGAATATAATCATTCAATTGGATTTTGTAATTCCCGGGGAGTAATAGTCATCTCAATTTTGTTCTCAATATTTATAACGACTCAGACAGTGAATTATCACTTTTGAGCAACACATGTGATATACTAAGAACAAAGATTCAGGGTTCTTTTTTGGTTATCATTACATCAATTTTATCTTTAGACAACTTTTTACTTCTTTTACCCTCCAGTTCAGCTAATTGACTAATGAAAAGATGTTCGACAGGAAAATTTTTTGGGGCTTTAGGAGAGAATGAGCCAAAAACTAAGTTGCGATTAGACCACTGTTTACCAAACCGCAATAGATTTGATCTTCAGTCAACTATTAAAGCCAAGAAAGTAAGACTCGGCTCTCCATCTTAATTATATATTATACTGTATTGAAACTTATTTAAGAATATTTGTGGATTGCATACGTCAGCTTACAGAAATATGAATGTATATAGTTTACTAAGAACTTCACTGTGTACAGTCAACGAGTAGAAGAACGCCTACCCACTATCTCCACTCCAGGCAATCATTTCGACCTTGTACATATATGCATACGAGTATACTGAGGTGCTCTCAAAGTCTTTCACTCTTTCTTTTTTTTATTCTAATTTTTCTTAATAAAGTTGTTTTAAAAAAATACAACGCATGTGTATTTTTTTTAAAAACTCATCGGTTGCTTGCTTCAAATATTAGAATTATAGAAAAACCACAGAAAAAGTAGATATTCTTGTTCCTTTGCGTAATCACTGAATACAAAGCTCCAGAGTTACTAAAAAATATGCAAAGATTGCACACTTTTCATTCAAGAAGATCAATAGCCGCGAAACGGACTAGCAGGATTTTAATATTTCTTGTCATAAATCTGGCCCCTAGCTAATTGGTTTAGTTTCGTGGGCGGGCCATTGCATATGAAGTGCGGTCTCTTCATTTTGGCATATATAGTCGAGACTATGCAAATATGACACGACCCTATTGTTTGTTCGACTTTAATTAGTTTTATTCACTATCGCCGTTGGTGCTATTAGCCTTGTGTGGATCACTATCATCCCCGTCGTGGAAAATGTTTGCTTTTTTCTAATTGAGCTTAAATAAGGATACGAAATCAACAGTAATCTGTTAAAAATATCCATATTGAATGAAGTTTTTGTTACGGATTTCAGCTGCGTGATCGTGACTGGTTTGTAAGCGAAGACACCAAATTTTTTTATATCAATATTGTTTCCGCTAGAAATTAATACTTCTAATATGGGTGACATTTTATTGAAGGAGTTCATTGACGTTCCTGGGTCTACAAGAAAAACCTGTTTGATTTTTTCTTTTGCTTATGGTATAGTCTTTTTATCTGAAGTTGATTGCGCTTACCATTTCGTTATTGCTAATTTATACGCCACGTGGATCAAAGAGTCAAAGAGCCGAATCCTCGCATAAAGAATAGACAACGTCAATACGTCTGAGTTTTCCTTATACCCTTTATTCAACTTGTTGAAGTTTTGAGTGGTTGGACCACTTACATATGTAGACATCCCTAATTGAAAATGTGTTGGTGGCAGGATTAGATACTTTGCCATTGATCGTGGTAAATAACATGGTGTTCTTAATTTTCGTTGTCCCATGTGTATAGTGTATCTACTAACTTTTAGAAGATGTTTTCCTTAAGGGGGGGGTAAGGTCAAATCGTACAAAAAAAGCCATGTTTTTGTGATTTTTTTTCTAACGACACAGTTAAAATTTATTTACTCAACCAATGGTACATTAAAGTATGACATTCGAAGAATGTTTCATCAAATTTTTACAAAGAAATATTAAAAAATACGGCAATGGCAGCAATTGTTCGGACGTGTCTCGAAAAAAAGTTGAATTGCGGTGCCCCTCATAACTTGGTGCTGGATCATTTGAAATCAAAAAATCAAAGTTCATTCGTTAGATAATAGTTTTCCCCAGGTAACGCTGTCGAGTTTTTTTTTTTTCCAAATTTTTTTCATTTTTTCGAACACTTTAAAGTGAAAAACACAATTTTGTGGAAAAAAATCGGTTAATTTGTTATTGCAAAATCAAAATTATGAATAAAAAAAAAAAAAAACTCGACAGCGTTACCTCGTAAATGATGTACAGAAATAGTGTTTAAAATTTCAAAAGGATCGGTGCAGTAGTTTTGGAGTTA
This sequence comes from Hermetia illucens, assembly GCF_905115235.1. Taxonomy (NCBI): domain Eukaryota; kingdom Metazoa; phylum Arthropoda; class Insecta; order Diptera; family Stratiomyidae; genus Hermetia; species Hermetia illucens. The sequence continues at coordinate 143,219,526 of NC_051849.1, forward strand.
TCAGGGGCACCGACTTTGAAAACGTGAGTTGTGGGAAAAACGCTATAAAGTTTTAATCACAAAAAAATCTAGTTAAAACGTTTATAAGCGAATTTTATCGACATACCTCACACTGAGTCATCAATGCCAGGTCCATAGAGGATGTTGCTATCATCGATGATATCTAATGCATCTTTTTGCTCCTGCCTACGAAGAATCCTGCCTTTTTTGGTTTGTCGTTCAGCTTCAGCTCGGGGCGTTGGGGTTGGTTCGGGTATAGGTACAAAAATCCGGCAGGTATAAAAATACTCATAACTTCGTCAATTTTGCTCCAATTGACTTGAAAATTTAACACAATATTCTTCAGATATTACGGATTGAATTTCGAAAATAAAAAAAAAATGAAAAAAAAAAAAAAATTAAATACCCTACCCCCCCCTTAATGGTAAATTGACAAATCGTACTGGTACTGGTCTACAAAATCTCCCAAAAGAAAAGGTTGGATTCTGCCATATAATTTTTTTGCTGGCATTAACTTCCACTCAGAAAGAGACTAAGGGGGTTTGAAATATGTTTACGTCACTATCGGTAATTGTTGGGACCCCTCGCACCATCGCATTTCAAACTTTCTTGTTCCTCGTTTGAACAATTGTCAATTACTTCGACCAAGTTCAGCAATAAAGACGACATTGTATGGTCGAGTAATGCCAGCAGCTGAACTTGATTTTAGGGTAAAATCTTTCCTTTTTGAAATACAAAATAACAGGAATAAATTGCTTTACTAACATTCTAAATTATTTCCCACTGTGTTCTTGTAAAGTTCTCAACGAAAATAGACAATACCTTTTCTGGGGTGTGTTGTCTCATATTCACCACTTCTCGGTTTAAAATAATCGATTTGAGAATTTTAGTGGCTCTCTTTAGAGATTCTACAATTTCTTTTATCATCACTTATACATCCATATTTGCGGGGGTTTTAAAGGACTTTAGAGATCTCTTTCAAATACTTTTCTTATCATTAGGGCATCGAGTAATATCCTCAAGTTTATCTTGCAACAACAAAAACTCGAAACTCTTTACCTTTAGATTCCTCCATAAGGTTGTACAATTCTCGTCTCGTTCTTAGTAAAAATTTAGCTCCCATTCTTTCTCAGATAACGCATCCAATTCTTCATATTGGAACTTTTTCGTCTATCCGGGACTTTCTTTATATTCCACGTCAAAGTTACTGCTATTAAACGGCGGGAACCAGCCTTAACACGTTCTAACCAAGGGAGTACTTTTACCCTAAGCTTCGTAGAATCCATCCTAAACACATGAAACTTTGCAGCAATATAGGATACATCATGGAGCCTGATCCTACCAAGCACTATTATTAACAAAGTTATAATAGATTAAAGTTGCGGCTTTGGTGCAAATTCAAGACTTTGAATGTCAGTATCACGGAGAAGTGAATATTCTCACATAATACATGCATACATTACGTGTCAGGTACTAATGGGACAAATGTTCACTCAAATGTTTTTATAAAATAAATACACAAAACCTTTCATACCTGAAGCTTTCAGCTTCCGGTTCTCGACTTGGTTAAGGTCTTGTTAATAATATTAATTAATATCGGTTTACTATCTGACTCTCTGTTTGTCACAGGCACTTTTCTCAGAAATGGTTATACCGATTGACACCAAATTTGGTGGGAACTTTAAACGCCCACGCATGCAGTAAGTTACATAGTTAGATGTGGAACTTAAGGGAGAGTCTCCATGCATATAAAAGGGGTGTGCACAATTTTTTTCACCAAATATATTTATATGGGATTTCAAATGGAACATCTCGATTAGTGCAAAAAGGGGGAGGGCTGGAAGTGGTCATTTCTTTCACGGACCAATTCTCAGAATCTACCCAACCGGAACATCTAAAAAAATCACGAAGCTGCCATGGTGCCTAGTCTCAGAAATACCCTCCATACCGATACCCGTTCAACTAAAGTTAATAATAGTATGTTTAGTAGTTGACTGCAAAACCCCTCATAAGTTCCTCCTGAAATCATGCATTGCAGTATTATAGGCTATAGTAGAAAGAATAATAGCACCAAGTTTGGTGGAAAGGACATTAACAAAGTTATAATATGTTAAAATTGTCGCTTCAGTGTAAATTCTAAGACTTTGAATATCAGTATTACGTTAAAGTGAATAATCTGACATAATATATGCATATGTATTGCGTGCTAGGAGCAAATTGAACAAATGTTCACTCCAATATTTTTATATAAGAAAGACACAAAACCGTTCATACCTAAAGGATCCAGCTTCTGCGATCAAGGTGGAAACCTTAAAAAGACTATTGCGTCAGATTGCAACAATGTTTGGGTTTGTCACTCAATCTGAAGCGATACAAATACTTGCTGTAACCATAGCCTTCTATAACGAACTGTGTGTGTAGCTAAATTTTCCATACTTTTGTTCAATAGGAGAGACCACTTTATGGGTCTAGCGGCTTTTTCGGCGATTATCCCACCGTTTCTGACATCTCTTGTATGATAAAATCGCTCCTAGCGGCTTTTCCGAAACCTGATTAATGCGCCTCATTCGCACACACTAAAAATGATTTGTGCCCAGGAATCCTGTTCATTATAGCCTTGTAGGCAGCACCCCACTAGGTTATATTTTCTCAAAGGCGCAACTGCATGCAGCAATTCCGTTTACTTTCCCTTATGGCCTGCGTAAGCCTACAACAAAAATCGCGGTATTTTTTTCCAGGACCCCATTTTCTGACTTCCTTTTTGTTCTTTGTCAAAGTCTCCTCGCTCGCAAACACGATAATGTTAACAGTGGGATTTCCTGGTTTAGTTTGGTTTCCTACTGGGATGGAAATGCCATCGCGGTATTGTTGAGTCACATGTCTCAGTTACCAGGTGACATAACTGACTCACCTTTTCTGGTGTTGTTCTTCTTTGGGTCTTGGCCTCCTTCTAAAGGCGCCACTAATGCCTTCCCTTCGAAAGCTTCAGTGGACCAGCCAGCCATCCTATTACTGTTGTGCTTTCAATTGTCGTATCCTTCGTTGCTAATGTCGACAAAAATGGTTGATGGTCACTGTGGGTGTAGTGTACTTACCAGCCAGACCATCCCTCTCATCAGTGAGGCACTGATCCAAGTCAGATCGACAGTCCAGCCTAATATTATAGCCATATCGCCGCGTTTCCAGATGTATCGCCCACCCACGTAGAACCACCGTGATTTTTATAAAGTTTACAGATTACCGTGTGTCCGGATAGCTGAGTGGTTAGAACACAAGGCTGTCGTACGGAAGGTCGCAATTCAAACCTCAGTGGTGGCAGTGGAATTTGTACCGTGATTTGTTGTCGGATACCAGTCGACTCAGCTGTGACTGAGTACCTGAGTCAAATCAGGGTAATAATCTCGGGCGGACGCAATGCTGCCTGACTAAGAGGGAGAGATCCATAAATAGATGGCAAGAGCGGTGGGAACGCTCTGGAAAGGGTCGGTGTACTCACAGGCTCATTCCTGCCATCAAGGAGTGGTTGGAGAGACGATACGGTGAGATTAATTATAATCTGACCCAGTCTCTCACGGGGTATGGAGGATATCTCCAATACCTTCGCAGGTTTAAATTGGAGACCTCACCCGATTGTCTAAATTGCGATGGAGTCCCAGAGGACCCAGAGCATGTATTCTTCCGCTGTTCGAGATTTGTGGAAGAAAGGAGGAATCTAAAGGAGACTCAAGGAGAGGTGCTGATACCAGAAAATCTGGTGCGGAAAATGCTAGCACATCAAGAGAATTGGGATGCGGTCAACTTCATGATCACATTTATCCAAGATAAACTGCGAAAAGCAGAGGAGAGGAGAAAAAAGCGGTCACATGTGCCGCGTATAGAAGAAAGCTGACTAAGCTAAAGTGAGCTGACTCCGCCCCGTGATGTAATACCTTATGGTGGTTCCGCGGGCAGCGAGGGAGTCGGGAGTGGTTTTAGTGGGTAAAAATCCCACACGCTGGTGTCTCCAGACCAGTGTCTTTTGAAAATTTCCACCTCCTCAAAAAAAAAGACAGAGAGGCAGACATTGAACCGATTTTAATAAGGTTTTGTTTTGCAAACAAAACCTTAAAAATGCATGCTCAATAAGTCGACACATGACCAAACCTACTCTTATCTTGCCCGCTGTAATCATTTTAACCGCAGATTCCACCGGCATTCTAATAATATCGGTCTTACTCGCATGTGCCTTCCTCATCTTCTTTATTGCACCGTGTTCTTTCCCCTAAGGTTGAAGTTTTCCCTCTACGTAACACAGATATTCTCACATAATATAACCTTGTCGAAGTACCTGTACTTGATTATTATATCCTACTTTCGAACTTTCACTTCTGCTGCTCTTTCTGCTCACCTTGCGCTTTTACCAGTACTTGCGTGACTTTGCCACATGACGGTTAGGCATCTTTCTCCACTAGTGGCCTGAAATAGGATAACTTTATGCCACGTATCAGAACCCTGATATTTTGAGGGATATTCTGCTTCTTCTTGATGAACTATCGACGGAACAAATTCATTATCAGCAAATAGTGCAGAATTGAATCCACACATTATAGCACACAACTCCTTTCATGCATGAAGTATCCAGCTCCCAGTCTCCCGAGCTATTGCAATTTCCAATTCAGAGTTAGTTTGCTGCCCAAAATAACTACCATAATTACCACCATAATTAGCTCAGTCTTCCGAAAAATTCATACTAAACATTTTCATTTAATCTGCACTCATATATAGAAACCCCTTCGTTCATAAAGTGCGTTCACTGAAATTGCCGTAGGTCAAAAAGCTCATTCACTTTTATCTCAAATTCCAATTTATGCTATCGTTACAAATTTCGCATACTTTACTCAGCGGGAACACAGTACAATAAAGCAATTTATCGTAATCAATATATAATCATAATTATTATTAATCGTTAAAAAAGTATACTATAACTGAAAGTGTTAGAAATTTACCCTTGAGCGTGTGTGAAACAAAACCTTACTAGAATTGGGTCGGGTCTCTGTGTCTCTGTGGTCCCGTACCAATAAAGTTAATAATAATATATTAGCATATTTTATAAATTTAACACAAGTTAAAAATTCGGCAATGGTATAGGCGATAAAATAAGGCAGTTTGAAGGAAATCCAACTATTATTAACAAAATTATAGAAAGTGAAACTTTGGCATTTTATATGAATTTCATGCGTTCTAAAACGTACATGAGGTCATCATAACATATCAATTTATCAATACCACAACAAAGTGGGCTCATCTGAATTTCGATTTAATTTTTTAATCATTTATATATCAATATCAATTACACGAGAGAGTTAAGTCCTTGGGTTTTAACGTAGGTACCTATTGTGGAGACTTAATCCTACGGTCTTCTTAAGACACGGATTGATTTTGGGACCACAATCAGAGCCCGGCTGTGACAAGCAACAACGGTACCAGTCTATGCAAGTACATGGCTTAACATTCATACTGGTTGATGCAAGACCTACCTAAATCTCTACCGAACTAAGGAGTACGGCACCCGTGTTGAAACGCAACACCACGTGGAGGCCCGAAGGTCTCTTCTCGCTTGAGCATCACCGACAGCCCACATGAAGCTCCCACTAGGGATAGATATTGCCCTTATAGACTTTCCGGGCTGGGTCATCCTCATCCATACTGATTAGGTGACCCGCCCATCGTAACCTATTGAGCCAGATTTTATCCACAACCGGACGGTCATGGTATCGCACATAGATTTCGTCTTTATGTAGACTACAGAATCGTCCATCCTCATGTAGCGGGCCAAAAATTATTCGGAGGATTCTTCACTCGAACGCCACCAAGAGTTCGCAATTTTTCTTACTAAGAACCCAAGTCTGCGAGGAATACATAAGGACTGGCAACATCATTGTCTTGTACAGTAAGAGCTTTGACCCTATGGTGAGACGTTTCGAGTGGAACAGTCCTTGTAAGCAGAAATAGACTCTGTTGGCTGCCAATAACCGCGCGTGGATTTCATCATCGTAACTGTTATCGGTTGTGATTTTCGACCCTAGAAAAGAAGTTATCAACGGTCTCAAAGTTGTAGTCTCCTATCTTTATTCTTCCCGTTTGACCAGTGCGGTTTGATGTTGTTGGTTGGTTGGTTTTTGGTGCTGACGTTGCCACCATATATTTTGTCTTGCCTTCATTGATGTGCAGCCCAAGATCTCGTGCCGCCTGCTCGATCTGGATGAAGGCAGTTTGTACGCCTCGGGTGGTTCTTCCCATGTTGTCGATATCATCAGCATAGGCCAGTAGTTGGGTGGACTTAAAGAGAATCGTACCTCTTGAATTTACCTCAGCATCACGGATCACTTTCTCGAGGGCCAGGTTAAAGAGGACGTATGATAGGGCCGTAGACCGTTGTTGATGTCGAACGGTCTTGAGAGTGATCCTGCTGCTTTTATCTGGCCTCGCACATTAGTCAGAGTCGAATTCTCCTATAGCCGTGTACAGTTTTACCCTGGCTATTCTATCATTTAAAGCCGATGAATAGATGGTGCGCGGCAACTTTTGTCCATATTCCAACAGTTTTTCCATCGCTTGCCGCAGAGAAAAAATCTGATCTGTTGCTGATTTGCCTGGAGAGAAGCCTCTTTCGTGTGGGTTCTGAGCGTATGCGGCTATCCTGGCGACTTATAATTTTTAAGCTGATGAATTGCACGGACTGTTTCTCCTATACTTGGTGGTGGCAGTATTTGTCCGTCGTCTTCAGTTGGGGGGACCTCCAACTCGCCGATGTTGTGGTTGTTCAGTAGTTCATCAAAGTACTCAACCCATCGCTCTAATATGCCCATTCTGTCGGAAAGCAGATTTCCCTATTTGTCTCGGCAGGATGAGCATCGAGGTGTATAAGGCTTCATCCTGCTGACTTGTTGGTAAAACTTCCGCGCCTGGTGCAGTTGCTCCCTGTACTTTTCTAGTTCACAGACTTGTTGGTTCTCCCAGGCTTCCTTTTTCCGTCTGTGAAGTAGCTTCTCCGCTCGACGGAGTTCGTGATAAGCCACTGCGCGTGCCCCCGTTCTTTGAGAATGCAACATTACTCGGTATGCGGCATTCTTCAGTTCCGTAGCTAGCTTACATTCATCGTCAAACCAGCCGTTCCAACTTTATCTATCTTTGTGGCCTTATCAATGATGCCGGTTATTGCGGCATCCATTTCCCTTTTATATGTGTCGCGGAGGGCTGTATTTTGGATGGCTGCAGTGTTCACTCTCACCTGATTGTCAGAGGCGGTTGTAGGTGGTCTATATTGGGCCCCCTATATATTTTGATACTCATCAAGGGTGAAAGGTAGCGACCTTCAATCAGCACGTGGTTAATTTTGTTGAAAGTGGTCCCGTCGGGAGAGCCCCACGAATGTTTGTGGGCTGCTTTCGACGCAAACCAGGTACTTCCAACAACCATTTCGTGCGATACTGCTAACTGGATAATACGCACTCCGTTGTCATTAGTATCCCTATGTTAGCTATGGGACCCGACGTATCGCCTGAATACGAGCTCCTTCCCTACTTGGCTACTAGGGACAGGCTTCGAGGGGCCACTCAACTACCTCTTTGAAGATATCCTTCTTCGACTCTGCAGTCTCCTCTGTAGGGCGGTGAACGTTTATGAGTATTATATTTCTAAACTTGCTTCGCGAGCGCAGAGTGCGTAGACGTTCGTTTGTGTTTTCAAAGCCAATAACAGCAGGTTTCCTTTTTTGGCTGACTATGAAACCTACTCCGAACACATGGTTTACTGGATGCCCGCTATAATATATGGTGTAGTGGCTCTTCTCCAGGAAACCGGTCCTCGTCCATCGCATCAGTTCCAACGCTATTACATCAGCCTTATATTGGGACAGGGTATCAGCTAGCTGCTTAGTAGCATTCGATCTGTACAGGGAGCGCACGTTCCATGAGAAAATGTGCAAATCGTTAATCCGTTGTCGTTGCCGGGTTCGTCGTTGTAGGATCCATCCTGTCCGAGGCTCCTTCCGTGGTTTCGTAGCATCGGTTTTCCGTGTAGGGTTGCTAGCCCTACCCAACCCCCAACCTAGAGGACCAGTTGATACGCTTTGTCCCGTTTTTAGGCGCCGGAGACTCGCCTTCATCCTTCTCCTTTTTCATAAAGAAAAAACTCCCAGCGATCCCTACGTGGAGGTGGAGATTGGGTTTGGTAGTAGAGCTGTTGGTGTTGGTTCAGCAGGCATTTCCCAGGTTTTATGCTCCATCGTGGGTACCAATCCACGTTTCGCCACGTAATAGCCAATGTTTGTTTGTTTAGGGTGAGCATAATATCTACGTCTGTAATATCTTGTAGTTTGAAAAAATATGAAGGAATATTTTGGATTTTTAGCCAAATACGAATGGGAAAATATGCCTAGAAAGTTTCTCACATAAGATGAACACGAAACCTTCATACCCGAAGTACCAGCTTCCGGTATTCCGACATGTTTTAGCGTTTATCCCGATCCGAAGCGGGTTCAGATTGTCTTGACCGATTGCGCCATTTTGTTCTGCCAAAGACCTGATTAGGATGCAGTTGCGAGGCTTTCAAATCACCACCCAGCATATCAAGCCATCGTTGCTTCGACCAGCCTTTTGGTCGTTTACCTTCGAATTCGATGTTCAGACCAATCTAGACAAGTGGATTCTCGTTAGCGCGAATTACGTGGCCATATCTTTCTCTTTTATAGTCGGTCAACACTCAAAACCATAGAGGGCGTCCCGTGGAATAGTGTTCATAACAAGAGCAAAAAGGAGTAGTCAGAGGGCATTTCCTTCATAAATATCAACACAGACACGAAGCCGTTTTCATACAAACGCCACACTTCGAACTCGAACTTTCGAATCGTCCTTAAGTTCCTCGAGTATCTTGTTACAAAAAAATCTGATATGATTGCAAAATAGAGACTGAGACTTAAAATCACCAAAAAAGTTTCTAGTTTTGGTCACGTTCTCAAAGCTTATCCAAATCAAAAATCGGAAAAAGGCAATGACATTCTTCTATAAAATCAATGTAGACCTCAACACATCCTATTCCGACATCGATTCATATGAGATTATCTGATTGCTATGAACGATCCTGCGGAGTGTGATGCTTCAATGACATCTTCGCACCATCATTGACGATTCCTGATAGTGCGCTGCGAGTTCCCCCAACTTCAATAAGGTTACAATCTTCGTCCACTATTCAGGACTATGTAAGCATTGAGACGATTAATTCGTTAAGCATCCTGGGATAGTGGATTCCATTACAAACCATAGCCCACAATAATATGGAGGCGCGAGCTGATTAACGAAGATTCGTCCAAGCTCCTCACCAGAATAATATAATTCACCACGAAGTGAAATTCACCCACCAGAGTGGCTCGCCTACCTATTGGTAGCCGGGTGACAACCACGAGACCGCCAGAGCAATCGTGGAAGTTTAATCTAGAATTAGTTTTCAGAATAAATACTATTGAAAAAGTAACATCTTCGAATTATCTACATTCTCATTCACGTGGATGAGGAGCTGAAGGGATGGGAAGAAAACTTCACCATAATTCTCAATCGTATAACATCCAGTGAAGCTGCACCTCTCGTGGATAATGTGGTAAGCTAGCACTATCGAACACAAGCGGAGTAAATCCGCGGTTTTTGACGGTCTCCTCGCAGAACTGTTATATGTATACGGTTTCTCTCTAGAGTCACTACTTACTCGTATGTTAAGGTTGTATACAAAGGGAATAATTGTTAAGATCTCGCAAAAGAGCATTCAACTTGAGTACGATAATTAGAGGGGTATTTAGGTACCGCCTGCTATCATGAAGATAATGGTTAAATTAATTCCCGAACACATCAAGGAATACTTTTTCGGGTAGGACACAGATTGGTTTCCGCTCTAGATCCTTCTATTCCCACATTAATATCCTTCAGATAACTATGGAGCATGTTATGAAGGATAGATTCCCGATTGTCACTGGTCTCGAGAAGGCTTTCTATAGTATGAATAGAGAGTGCATCTGGAACCCTCTACTTAGGAGAGGCATTGAACTATTAGCTGCTATCGGAGCGACATATTTCTCAATTAATTCCTTCCTCAAAAGCAACAAAACGCCAGATGCCGACCGAATACCTGCGAAGTTACTGGAACAAGGTGTATGGGGATAGCGGCCAAGATTCATGGGCTCTTTAACACTATTTGTTCTGACGAAACTACGCCGGTAAATTAACACAAAAGTGTTTGCGTTCGAGTAAACTTATATAACCAACTAACAAGATGTTCCAGTATAGTCTTCGAATTAAAACTAGGCGTTGGACTGACACCAACATTATTCAACATCGTTTTGGAGTATATAATCTGAAATATGCCGGTAAATATAAATTGTATGCTACTGTAGTTGTGGCGCGGCAGGATCCGCAGCATTCGAAATTTATTTCGAATGTTGCGAATGCGGACAAGTAGATTGCGCGGAACTCTCCACTCATTTTAGAACTCGCCACGGGAGTGGAGGATTAGCGGTGAGAAAGTGCCGTTGGTTGGGACAGAAAAGACCGCATGGAAATAAGCCGGTCTCGTCTGTCTCCAACCGTGGCACGGGACACTCACAAGTTTTTAGTCACACAGTTAGACACGGTTTTATCATTTTCGAATTTTGTTACAGTAAGAATATCATTGGTGTTCACTTTTTATCGAAATTTCATCAATATATTTTATAAGAACATTTTTCAAAATATTGTGTTCTCGCATTATGTGCTGAATTTGTTATTCTTCATCCTTATAATCGTGGTGTTATAATTACTCGACCTAGAGTAGCATTCAACCAGCGATAATAAAATCGATGTCGGCGACATTTCTCCACTAGACTTTTCTCTTCATTTACTTACCGCTGACGCTTAGTTCGCAGTCAATCTAAGTCTGTTCGTTTTGTGCATATTTTGTGCATGCGATTTCTTGCAGTGATTGCTAAATAGTCACCTAAGCGGATAGCGACAACGAAACTGGGAACCTCAGTGTGTCAGGTCATCACACTCTTCCTATTTGCATTGATGGATAAGATATGGGAGGCGCAAACCAATTTGTATATCTAATAAAGATAAGTTGGTGATCCTCAACGCATTATTCTGGTTGTCTTGTTGTCGTCCACTTAGAGGATTGCAACCCATTATGTCCGAACGGATAAGTGGTTAGGTTGCTAGGCTGTCACATGCCGGGTTATGGTTCAAATCTCACTGATGGCAGAAGGGTTTGTATCGTGATTGGATGCCAAATACCAGTCGGTTTAGGGAATTAAAACGTAAGATCGTTTCCGTCGCTAGTAGTGATTATTTTATTAATTATCGATATTTCGGGAACAACTTGTTCCCTTCTTCAGTGTACGTTGTCCCCGAAATATCGATATTTGCTTAGTAAGATTATTATTATATTTTGAGCTATGATATACAACATAATACTAGAAAATTTAATGGAAATCCTGCTTTTGTTCACAATGTTATACTAGATCGAATTTTTTTCGTGTAAATCGACTTCACTTGTTCATTAATTAATCACATTAAATGAATAGTCTGACATACTCAGGTCTCAAATATGTATTATATGTAAAATGAGATTATTCTTACAGCTATAAAATGATGTTTAATTATACTAATAACATCATCAATTACCAATTATATACAGACATAATGTAAAATTACATAGTCAATGTTGCGATCGCCACGGCGTTCTGCGCGGACTATCCGATCATTCTATGAGAAGAATTTTTCGTGATGATCTTCATTTTCATCCCTATAAGATGGCGATAGTGCAGGAACTTTCAGAACGTGACTTCAATTCTCGGATGAACGCGTGTGAGCTTCTTCTTGATGTCGTTCCCGAGGATGCTATTGTTTTTTTTTAGCGATGAAGCCCATTTTCGTTTGTGTGGGTCGGTTAACAAACAAAACATGCGCTACTGGGCTGACACCAACCCTCGAGAATTGCATCAAAAGCCTTTGCATTCACCCAAAGTCACAGTGTGGTGTGCAATTTCCTCAGCTGGAATTATTGGTCCCTGGTTTTTTGAGGAAAATGAGGTTACAGTGACAGTGAATTCGGACCGGTATGTAAACATGCTACAGAATTTTTTTCCCACGGCTAGAAAATTTTGATTTGGGGGACACTTGGTTCCAACAAGACGGTGCAAAGGCACACACTTCAAGAGCATCGATTGCTGTTTTGAGGGAACACTTTCCAGAGCGCCTTATCTCAATTAGAGGCGATTTGGAATAGCCGGCACGCTCTCCCGATCTGTCCCCTTATGACTTTTCTATGGGGTTTTTTGAAATCCTGTGTTTATGTGAACCGTCCAAGAACCCTACAAGATTTGAAGACCAACATCCAAGAAGAAATTGCCAACATCACACCTGCTATGCTAACAAGAGTCATGACAAACGCCAGAAATCGGTTTACGCAACGTATGGAGAATGGGGGACGTCACCTGACAGATTTGATCTTCAAAACAATGTAAATAAAAACTTTAGACATGTACCTACATTATAAAAAATAAATAAATATTTTCCGATGTATACAATAGTTTTTATTGAGTTTTGAAAAAAGGAAGTTATGCTGCCGCACCCTGTATTATACAGCACAACATTAAATAACCTTGCCAATTACTTAAAACCGTTAAACATGGGAAAGCGGATCAAGTGGGAACATTTTCATTTCTCTAGTTTTTTTAATCAAATGTAAAATAGATTCAATTACTTAAGAATAGTATAGATTAGAATAATAAACAACAAAGTAGCTTCAATTTCGCACTCATTTTTTATAACCATGTCTTATAAAAGAGTATACAATAGAATTTTAAGATACGTACACACAGAACAATCGTGCACTCAAAATCTTCACATAGGAAAAGCAAAAGACCTTTCATAGCCAAACCGATCCAGATCAATTTATTATTAAATAATGCACATTTTCCTTTGATTGTCGAATTCTATCAATTGTACAGTGAATGAACCCATTTTGATAAACTTTGGCTGTAATACTTGAGCTTTCTGGAAGCATCTTTGTCTATTTGACGAGCTCAGCTTTCATTCCACAATTTATTAATTGTTGAAATTACAATATAATTTATTGAACAAGTAACACAGTTTTATTTTTTTCTCTTTTTTTCAGGAAAAAAGACTATTCTGAAAGGTGTGTCGGGAACTTTCAAATCAGGTGAACTAACCGCCATAATGGGTCCATCTGGTGCTGGGAAATCCTCATTGCTGAATATATTGACTGGATTTGTGTAAGTTGATAATTTATTTTAGGAATTAGAATGCATTTTTTATATTTTATTTTTACACAGGAAAATAGGCGTCTCCGGTCAAATCAGTATTGCTAAGAATGGAAAAGAGAGCAGGAAGATTTGCAGCTACATTTTACAAGAGGATAACTTATTTCCACTATTTACAGTACAGGAAACCATGATACTTGCCGCTACTTTAAAAATTTCAAACAAATCAATGAGTACCAAGGAGAAACACATACTAGTGAGTATGATATTGTGTCGAATTATCCCTTAAGAAATAATATTGACATTTATACTAAACTTCTGTCTGCCCACCCTACGTTCCATTCACGACTTTCAACAGAAAAGTTGAACTTTAATCAACATCGGATCAATAATATCAATGACATGCCAAAATCTTTTTAAGGTTTTGTGAGAACAGAAATTTATCAACATTTTTCGGTGTATTTGTCTATCTATTTTTTCCAAAAAATACTGGCACGTATATTACTAGTGTTTAGGATTTTCAGCCTCCAATTCCTCCCTTTTCCCCGCGGAAGCACGGCAAAGCATCACGTCTTCGTATGAACATAGCTCTAGCTACCTCTCCCTTCGTCCATCTATTACATTCGCAACTGTGGCTTCCTCGTCTACTTCTCTCACCCTAGAACGAATCCGCCCCACTATGTGGTCATATGCTTTCCAGTTTTCCCGACATGCACGCATTTCCTTAATTAGTCCTTTCGTACTCCCCAATGTCTCCTCCGGGCTCTTCGCTTCCACCGTGAATCTAGGAGAATGGAAACAAGTCGGGAAACCGGAAGCTGGGCGCTTCAGGTATGAAAGGTTTTGTTTGTTTTTTGTGTGAGTATATTTGAGAGTATAACTATCCCATTTGTACGTAGCCCGTTAAGAATATGCATTTAGCATATCAGATTTAGTACTTCGGGTTGTAAATTTACACGGTAAGGCAACTTTGAGCTACTGTAACTTTGTTAATAAAAGTATGATTTTGATCAAACTTGGAGATAATATGCTTCATATTATATTTTATACTACTACCAACTTTTACTCTGACATAAACTTAAGGGGGGTTTACTCAATTTTCCCAAAAATACGGTAATATACTATTATTAACTTAATTTTAACAGATATCGATATGGAGAGTATTTTGAGGCCTGGGTACCGTATAGAGGCAGCTTCATGATTTTTTTCATATTTTTCGGTTGGGTAGTTTCTGAGAATGGGTCCGTTGAAGAAATCATCACTTTCCACCCTTCCCACTCCCCGCCTTTTTAACAAATCTGAAAACTAAGGCCGGCTTCGAAAAGTACTAATCGAAACCTTTCATTTGATACCCCACATGACTATATTTGGTGAAAAAAATTTTACACCCCCCTTTTGCATGTATGGGGACGGTATTGGTATTGGATTTTCCTCAATCTTAACTAACTTGTGCCTTATGTCCTTTTTTTAAAAAAGGGAACTTATACTTCTGGCATGAACTTAAGAGGAAGTTTTGGCTTCTGGCTTCTAAAAATGCTAATATACTATTATTAACTTTATTCATGTTCTCACAAATTTTCGTGACAGCCGTTTCCGAATAAATCGAGTGTGTAAGACAGACATACATCGAATCGATTCTAATAAGGTTTTGTTTCACACAAAACCATAAAAAGAACAAGTATGCGAATAAAAGTTCAATAATTTGTAGTATATCGTTTCGTAGTAATAACTTCATGACAACGCTGGTGCATGGAATCAACAAGCCAAAAAATCAAATCGATCGGCAGTTTCGCTCACTCTTACTCATTGGCGGGTATAGGCCAGCTGTTTTTCTGAAATAACGTTCCCTGAACTGTTATCAATGGTTTCCCAGATATATTCGATGGGATTCGAGTCGTTTGCATGGTTGTCCTCCAGCCAACTCGTCATCATTCGAGCTGAAAGTTTCTGAATATTGATGTGCATAAAAATATAATCGTTGGCTTATTTCTAACGAGAATGAAGTAGCATAGATTCCGATAACAAATGACAGTATTTAGCTGCAGCCATTACACCCACAAGCTTAAACTCTGGACCAACTGTACTACGAGAAAAACAGGATCTTACCATCATAGATCCACCTCCATGTTTGACCGCGGACACTTGGTGTTTGACGTCCTAGCGTTTTCCAAAAGGTAGTCGAACATGGCGAATCTCTTCTGTTGAAAAGAGCATTAATTTTGATTAGCCGGATCACACCTACACATATACCAACATGTTGAAACACAAATACGCTTCAGGTATGAAAGTCATTGTGTATTGCTTATAATTAGCATATTTCATTGGGCATTTGCTCCATTTGTACCAAGCTCATGATGTTTATGGGTTTAGTTTGTCTCATTTGTATAGCATTGAGATTTTCCTTGCCTTTTTGTTCCGCTGATGCGTCATATCCATTCTTAACTTTGTGAATGTGCTTTCGTTGATTGCACCATGGTGTCTATTTCTAAAAAATATACTTATAATAAGTATGGTAATATACTATTACATATTATAATAATAATAATCATCATCGTTTATAAAGACCGTAACAATACACTACAGTAATGTGGTCAGCATTGTGCTCGTCTGGGATTATTGCCCTGATTTGACTCAGGTCCTCATTCGTAGCTGAGTCGACTGATATCCGACATCCAATCACAATAAGAAATTACATATTAACTTTATTCCAAAAAGGTATTGATATGAAGAATATTTTGAGGTCAAGATGGACCACCATATTTTTTCAGATTTTAGTCTTGGGTGGTTCCTGGGAACAGGCCCTTGAAGTAAGTAATCCTTCTCGGATCTCAGCATTCCTTTCTCTTGCAACCAATGTCAAAAATAATACCGGGTACCCCCTTTAAACTGAACGTGGAATTATGTTGCTTATGTTGTGGAATTATGTGGAATTATGTTGCTTACTGCATGTGAGATTTACAAGTCCCATCTTTTTACCAAATTTGGTATCAATACAAGCAGCCGTTCGTGATATATAAGGTGTGACAGACAGAAAGACCGTAAACCCTTTTAGTAAGGTTTTATTTTACAGAAAATCTTAAAACACAAGTTTAATTGTCCACCTCAAAATATTTCTAATTATATCGGTCGCAACTCTCAACTTCCACGAGTTGTCGCCCTAATCTCCGACATGAAGAGGCGATTTTAAACGACTCTTTTTACATAGTAGAGCAGATGGTCCTGGGCCTCAGTTGATTTCCTCGGATGTCCGCTACCCTTCTTTCTTGCAAAGAAAGAATCAGACTACGTAATGCTGAATTGCTTAGCAACTACTCTCTGACTAGGGCCTTTCTGTACAACTTTAACAAAAAGAGCTTCAGTTTTTCAGGTAGTTGATTTCTAGCCACACGATATTTCTCCTATAAATTAACCATAAATTGGAAAAATTACTTTGTACTCGTTTTTTCCCGCCCAAAAAGTTGACGAACATAGCAATACTGAAGGTGACTACCTTAAAGGACTTTTTTCAAAAATTGAAATTGCTAATCTAATTCCTTATAAGATATCATATCATTATATCATGAAGATTAAAAATACATTTGCTTTTTAACGAAAAAAATCTTTAAAAACTTTGAACACGTTTTTTTCACACACTGTTGCACATATTAACACCAAATTTTATGGAAACCTTGGAATTGTGGCACCCCATGTATGCAGTGGGTGACATTTTCTATATTAATTTTAGGGGAGGGTCCCATATTAAGGAAGGTTCCCATATAAATTGGTACCAAATGTGGGTAATGTGGGAAATCAAATGAAAGATCCTAATTAGCACTTTTTAATGGTTTGTGTGAAATAAAACCTTATTAAAATCGGCTTATTGCTTGTCTGTCAGCTACAACCATTTTCTCAGAGACGGTTCATCATATTGATGCGAAATTTGGTGGGAATATGAGAACTATGAATTTCCTCCTGAGTTACATCATTTTATAATACATTGAGCTTAAGAGGCCACTGTTATGCACGGAGGAAACAGTTTTATGCTGTTAAAATGTATGGGTGTGGCATCGGGTCATGGTCTTTTGTGAAGTTCGGATAAACAACGAGAAGTATACAAATGTGTTAGAAAGTGGCTTGATGCCTCCAATAACGCACATTTTCAGTAACACCGACTTGAGTGGTGCTAAATTCTAACAAGTTAATATACCCTATTACCCTATTACAAGTCAGATACCGCAATAGGTTGATAGAATAGCATTGCCTTGTGGATTCGCCGGCCTAGTCCCCAGATGTGGACCCCATAGAACGTCTTTGATGCACCCTAAGGCACAACATCAAGGTTGTATTGCAGGTCAATCGGTAAACTATTTTACGAAATTTGCAAGGGATGGAAAAATTCACAAATCCGGAAAGTAGTACCCCCTCAATTGACTAAGAGGCAAATAGAAACCAGGAAGAACGCGCCACAAATTCTGCTTTAGCAATGCAACAGAAGGACTTCGAATCGTCACGCGCAACAATAAATGAAGAACAGTAACAGCAGGGGCAACCAGCACGAAGGAAATACTGATGTATGTAAAGTATACGAAAACGGCAAATAAAAATCGTATTTACTGCAAGTCATCATCTTGAAAAAAGCTTTGGCCGAAAAACAACATATGATACGGAGTCATTATTGTACATGATAATGGACCTCCACAGAAGGGAAAGCCCATCATAGATCAGTTAGCTCTTTATTTAAAGTGTTACCCTACCCGCCACATTCACTCGACTTTGCTCCGTTACCTGGCACTTATGTACTTACTAATTAAAAATTAAGAAGATTCGAAAATTGACTTGATGAATGGTTTGATCTGAAAGAAAAAGCACAATTCATAAAAACAATCTGATAGAGGATTAATCAAATAGTTTTATAAATAAAATTGCTAATCAAGATAAAAAGAATTTCTGGCTCATTATTCATAAATAGGTAGAAAGGTTGTAATTATGGCCCACATGCATGCCGTGAATAACATTGTTCTCCGTTGAGTTTAAGAGGAGGTGAATGAACTTCCCTTCATCCTAGAAGTGCAAATAATATAGATCACAATATATAGCACCATATTGGAAAGTCTGTTTGAAATCCTACTATTATTAACAAAGTTTTAGTAGGACAAAGTTGTCTTTTTCGCGCAAGATTACTGTGCCTTAAGGTACATTAAATTTGGATGACCCTGTGAAGGCCGTTTTTTTGGCTTTTTTTGAAAAATTATTTTAGAGGACTGAATAAAGATAGAAACGTGATTTTCACCATATGTTTACTGATACCCCTAGTATACGTGATAAATTTTTCAGCTTGATATCGTGGCTAGTTTTCGGCATACGTATCAATTTATGCACCCATCTCCAAAAAAAGGTGTTTTTATGCTGCCACGCTGGAGGGCGCTGTGTTCATCTGAGGAAAAAAAACTAAACTGTATTTTAATGTGGACAATATTTCACGGTCCGCAAACTAGGATAATTAGAAAATATTAAAAAGTAAATTTTTGGTGGGCTTTTAAACTTAATTTTTTGGATTTTGGTGTTTTTTTACGGCTTTTTTTATGAATAAAAAAAAACGACCCGTCCGATTGCAATTATCCTAGTTTGCGGACCTTAGAAATATGTATTAAAGAAGTCGTGAAAATTTCAAAGAATTTGGTTGGAACGATTTTGAGCTATGGTGGCAGCCGATTTTCAAGATACAGTTTCGAGAAAAACGCATTTGAAAATTTAAATGTGATTATCAACAGTAAAATTTTCACTCACCATTAATCTGCTATACCTGATCCATAGAGAGCACCCTCCGTTTCTTCAAAAAAGCCATGTAAGGCCGATTGTTGCTCTCTGGCTTCAATTCCGGCTCTTTTAGCAAGGTCAGTCGATCGTCTTTCGGACCGCCAAATTCGCGCTTCATTTAGGCGGTCGGCATAAACCTGACATATGTGACCAACTTGACATCCCATTGTCATTACGATTTTGAGAATGCCATTGAATCCTTCATTGAAAATAATTACAGCCAGAAAAATGGCTATTTCTACGACCTTGGCGCCAGAATGAAGGTGTTAAGGAGCAAACGCCCAGATCAATGCATTTAACGACTCATTGTTATTCTGGGTCTCTGCTCCTAAATATCTGTTCAAAAGATCATCTCGTGACAAATCTTCGTAGATTGGTTTGATGACTGTTTGAACTTCTTCAGTCAAAGGTGCCTTCTCGTGGTGGAAATTATACAGTTCTCCTTTAGCTTCCGCTTTGCGCCATTTGCACCAACTGTCCTCGCCTGCTGGACAATTTTAATGCTGAGGATTTTCGTCTGTAAAACATTTATGGAAGAAAGTTGCCCAAATTTCTTGCTTCATTCCTTCCATCGAATTTGCGTGTCGATGAATAGCTAGCCCAAAAAATGTAGTGAGGTCATTAATAACCTTATCAGTAAGTTTTCCAGCCCCTTTTCCACCAATGCCTTTGTGATTCTTCTTTGCATTTCTAAGCCGCGTTCCCATTCTTTTCTCGACATGTCCTACGCATTCCTTTTTTACTACTACGTATATTTTATTATTTGCAGAAATACTGGAGAAAACTCCAGCAAAATCCAATATACAATATACAAAACTTGTCGCAATTGGAACATCCATGTTCATGCTTGCCAAAAGTTTCTTTGCTGATGTTGATGCGAAGTCCTTTTTCTTCTCTAATAAATATCGATTCCAATGAAATACTCGTTTTTTAGTGCGAGCATGACGTTGAACGTTAAAGCAATCTCCCTTCGTACGATCCATTTAAAAAAATCACTGAACACACAAACAGCACAATACTTACAACAAAATATAACTGAGTATAGCTTGAAAGCCGTTCAGTGCTCACTCTAGACTGGATTATCCTTTTTATTCCAATACAAGCAAATAAGTTTAGATAATTGATTGGTTTTCCATCTTTTTATATTTATACTTGTGTTCGAATTTATAAGGCTCAGGTAAAAAACTAACAGGTAAAAAAAGATCCGATGCTCTTTCTCATCGAGTACTCTAGCCGCGGCTGTAAATTCCTTACCTGTTTAACACTGTTATTTCTGAACGGCTCGGAATATCGGAAAATCCCTTTGCCCACATATTCTCCACTATTTATAGATACAATTCATGCAAAAAAAAATCGATTTCTCCAACCCGACACACGGGATGACCCCCTTAATAAATATACACTATGAGCTTTGTACAACTGGGACCACCAAGCGTACAAATATTTTTATGCAAAAAATAAACTTGGGTTCTTAGCAAGAAAAATTGCGAACTCTTGGCCGCGTTCGAGAGAAGAATCCTCCGAAGAATTTTTGGCCCCCTACATGAGGATGGACGATTCCGTAGCCTACACAATGACGAAATCTATGAGCGATACCATGACCGTACGGTTGTGGATAAAATCCGGCTCAATAGGTTACGGTGGGCGGGTCACTTAATCCGTATGGATGAAGATGATCCCACCCGGAAAGTCTATAAGGGCAATATCTATGGTAGGAAAAGAAGACGAGGCAGACCCTGCCTAAGATGGAGCGATGGCGTGGGCCAGGACGCCAGACAGCTTTTAGGGATATCGAATTGGTGGACCTCGGCGCAAAACCGGGATGTCTGGAGTTCCTTATTAAGGCAGGCCTAGACCGGATACCGGTTGTTGCGCCGTTGATGATGATGAAAAAATAAGTGGATTTACGGGTATAACAGAGGAATATAATTCCACACCATTATCGTATATGAGGCCCGTATCATATTAAGGAAACTTCACAGTCACTTGGTGAATTGTTTCAAGAATGTTCGAGTTGCTTTTTGGAGTGATGGTGAGAATTTTACCTTATCGTATCCCATTGGCTAAGGACTACAACGAACAAATGAAACCGAAGTCTACGACTGAATGCGTGCTTAATGCAATCTGTCTTGGGTAGGAACGAGGCAAATAGGAGAATTTAGCCTCAGCTATAGATAGACAAACATTAACTTTCACCTTTCAAAATTTTGAGGAAACACTTCCCTCTAACGATACTTTTCGAAATAAGAAAGTTTAGCGGTGGATATGGCTCGTTCTACTACATCAGGATGCATGTGAAATATTTCTCCTTCTTTTCTATAAAAAAAATCCTCTGTCTGCAAGAAGTTCAAAAACCTTTAATGTTGATTTCACGATATCTAAGAAACAATTCGAATAAGGTCGAGCACACAGTGCAGCGTTATATGATTTAGTAATGCATAATTCTTTCCTCAAAGAAAAGAATAACCATGATGTAATTGGTTGGTAATCCTTTGCAAAAAGTATGCATATCATGCTATATTGGGTCGTATTGATTCATGATCTAAGTTATTCGGGTCTGAGTTATAGCGAGCACGGGATTTTAGGAAGTAACTTTTATGTTTTTCATGCACCATTCGTAGTGGTCGTAAGAACTGGTGACGTAACCTAAATCATGACGGAACACAAGAAGGCAACATGGTCTTCATTGCACTCATCTACAGCTAAGGCAGTTATCCCGCATCCACCTTTCGATAAGATTTCCTCGACCACCAACTTCCTCGTCGTGCTATTCGATGCCAAATTCAATCCCGATCAGATTGATTTTGACCTCATTCCTGAAAAGAAACGTCGAGCCTAAATAAACTTAAACCCAATCTAATTATCATTCCATTTATTTCCATACAATAAAACTAACGTAGATTTTTTTCGTTTCAGGTAGAAAACATTCTTTCCTCATTAGGTTTAAGCTTCTCGATGAAAACAAGGTGCTCCAATTTATCTGGCGGTCAAAGGAAGCGTCTATCTATAGCGTTAGAACTTTTGGATGATCCACCAGTATTATTTCTTGATGAACCTACGACGTGAGTACCCTTTTTAATGTTTTTTTTGCCACCTAGCCTGTGAATTAAACAGATTAGCACTTTGTTCGCGCTTATAATTTTGTGGAAACTGATAACCATACGTTTTGAATAAATTAAAAAATTTTATTATTATTCCAAGCGAGCAAAGTTCAGATATCCCGTTCTTGCGCGGAGGTTCACTAATTCAGTACTTCTACCAACCGCGTAGCTTCCTGGCCTACACCATTGCTAAATTCGAATACCAAGGATATTGCATCTATAGCTTTTTCGGGCTAGGTCATTCTCGCCTGTACAGATTATATGACCCGCCCACCGGAGGCTTTTTAATCGTAACCAGAATTCTTCTCGAAAACACTCAAAAAACTCCAAGAAATACATGAGAACTACCAAGATTATTGTCCGGCACAATAAAAGGTTTAACGGTATGGAGAAGTTACCTTACAAGCGAAAGAAGGATGGAAAAGCTTGTCCTCAAAATATGGTCCTGTATCGAATGAAAAGTTTTAATTATTATTTTGAAATAGAGGAGAACAATGCACTTCTGTGTGCGGATAGTTGAGTGATTAGAGCACAAGGCTGTCGTACGGAAGTCTATCCTGTCGTGATTTGACGTCGGATACCAGCCAACTCAGCTGAGAATGAGTACCTGAATCAAATCAGGGTAATAATCTCGGGCGAGCGCAATATTGGCCACATTGCCTCTTATAGGGTACTGTAATCCTGTAGTGTACCGTTATGGGCTTGAATGAAGGCCTGATCCAATTGGACTGTTGCGCCAAAGGTTATCAATGCACTTCTATAAAAACTAGCCCTCCAAATACATCCCATTTAGATATTTTTTCAAATCTTCTTCTCTTTCTTCAGCCTTTGTCCCGTTCACAAGCGGGGTCGGCTCGTCGTGATCGGTTTCGCCATTTGGCTCTATCGAATGCCTGATCTGGGTGCAATCTCGAGGCTTTTAAATCCCCATCTAGCGTATCAAGCCACCGTTGTTTAGGCCTGCCTTTTGGTCGTTTACCATCGACTTCGATGTTCAGATCAATCTTGGCAAGTCAATTCTCCTTAGCACGACTTGCGTGACCATACCATCGAAGACGCCTCTCTCGCAACTTTTCCACGATCGGTGCAACCCCATAACGATCACAGATGTCCTCATTTCGGATGTGATCAAAACGTGTCACGCCACTAGTTCAACGTAACATCTTCGTCTCCATTACCGATATTTTTTCAAATAAATAATGGTATATTAACATTATATTACTACATTTGAGAAATTTGTCAAAAAACCCCCATAAATTCATCTTTGAATATAAATGGTAATATAGAGCATAATACTGATGGCCATATTCCAGCTGTTTTTTCATCGATTGCCGCAGAAAGAAAATCTGATCTGCGGTTGATTTACCTGGAGGAAAGCCTATTTTCTATGAACCAATGACGTTCTGGGCGTATGGGACTATACGGCTTTGCAAGCTAGCGGAGAATATCTTATAGAAGGTACTCAGCAGCGTGACACCTCTTTAATTACTACACTGTGTGATATCTCCCTTTTTATGTATGGGACAGATAATGCCTCGTGGCCGTCAGGCATTGAGTCGCTATCCCACGCCTTGAGCATCAGTTGATGAACCGCTTGTTGTAGTTGGTTGCCTCCATATTTAACCAAATCTGCTTCTGGCGACTTATGGTTTTTAAGCCGATGGATTGCACGGGCTATTTCTTCTATGCTTGGTGGTGGCAATATTTGTCCGTCGTCCGCAGTTGGCGGGACCTCCAACTCGCCGATATTTTGGTTATTGTACAGCTCATCGAAGTGCTCAACCCATTGCTCCAATATCCCCATTCTGTCGGAAATCAGATTTTCCCCTTTATCTCGGCAGGATGAGCATCGAGGTGTGTAAGGCTTCATCCTGCTGATTTGTTGGTAAAACTTCCGCGGCTGTTGCATTCTCTGTTGGTTCTTCCAGACTTCCTTTTTCCGGCTGTGAAGTCGCTTCTCCGCTCGACGGAGTTCGTGATAAGTCTTTGCGCGTGCCAGCGTTTTTTGAAAATACAACATGGCTGGGGCCAAGCATGTTTGTGGCCGTATCAATGATAACGCTCTTTAGGTGGTTGTGAAGATCATTTGTTGATGCTTCATCTCCAAGACATCCCTTAGCTGCAGTTATTGCGGCATGTGGTATGTTTGTGAACCGCTTTCCGCGCAAACCAGGTACTTCCAACAACCATTTCGTGTTATACTGCTAATTGAATAATCCTTAGTACGTTATGATTGGTATCTTTATGTAAGCTATGGGAGACAACGTATTGCCTGAATACGAGCTCCGTCCCTACTTGACTCTTGAAATCTCTAATTCGAGAGTCCCCTCAACTGCCTCGTAGAAGGTATCCTTCACCGATTCTGAAGTCTCCTCTGTAGGGGCGTGAACGTTAATGAAGCTTATATTTCTAAATTTGCCTTGCAAACACAAAATGTATAGCCTTTCTCCTATGTTTTCAAAACCGTATAACAGCAGGTTTCATTTTTTGGCTGACTAGGAGACCTACTCCGAGCACATGGTTTACTAGATGGCCACTATAATATTTGGTGTAGTGACTCTTCTCTAAGAAACCGGTCCCTGTCCAGCGCATGCCTTGCACCGCTGTTACCCCAGCGATCATCACGTGGTGTTGGTTTAGCAGGCGTTTCCCAGGTTCCATGCTCCATCGTGGGTACCAATCCACGTTTCGTCTTGGGACCTATACTACCCTTTGACCGCCATATTCTATATGCTCATCAAAAAAGCCTGCGATCCCTTCACTTCAGTTTTATCCGATCATTTTCCAAAATTCTCTGCAGATTATGCTTATATTACGGGTGATAATTTACCACTAAGTTATACTTTGACACAAGGTAGAAAAATTATATGCAATTTTTACGGTTCTATATACAATATGTAGTGATATGTATAATTATCATTGAACAGTCTGAGATAATGTACGTGGAGCTGGGTGGCAGTACCTTATTTCAACTTTTTTAAAATTTTTTAGTTAATTGTATATCTGTCTCAATTAATCGAGACGGCGAGACATGTATATATGCGAAGTTTGGGGGCGCTGTTTGTACCAGAATATAAGCTCTCCTGAGCTATAACCAGTGTTCGGTTGTGATAGTTTAACCTGCTGTGACCCCTGAGCATTTCCAATATCCTAAATCACTTCTTGGCCAAGTTCAAACAATCTTGCGACCACTTTGATCCATATTTCTCCATAGGTACCCTGCACTAGTCCATTCCAGGTAACTTCGCTTATTATAATTCCCTCAGTTGTTCCCCTTTATAAGGTTTTGTGCGAAATGAAATCTTATTAAAATTGAAGTAATAAAAACTTGTTGTTTCTTTTTCGTTGGTGTGGGTATTTATTCTTGCAAATATCGATATTTCGGGAACCACTTGTTCCCTTCATCAGTTCCCTTCAAGTTTGCACTGATGAAGGGAACAAGTGGTTCCCGAAATATCGGTATTTGCAAGAATAAATACCCACACCAACGAAAAAGAAACAACAAGTTTTTATTACTTTAATTAATTAATCGTTGGAAACACCGCATAATTTCACTCTGATTATTAAAATTGATTCATTATCTTTAATGTGTACATGTATCTTGGAATTTGTCAATGTAAGAATGAATATTTTATTTTCCTAACTATATATGGACGAGAAAACATAGAAATTTGAAATCATTAGACGGTTTTTGCTTTTTCTGCTGCACGTCCTAAACGTATTTAGTAGCGCTAGAAACACCACAAGGTTACGCTTAAGTGCATAGAAAAATGCTCACATAAGATCAACAGAAAACCTTTATAAACGAAGCATCTAGCTTCCATTATTCCGACTTTTCCTGATTGTCATGGTCATAGACCCCATGCTACAAAAGAGTTGTGGTCCTTACAGGGGTGTTTCCGCTCCCTTTAAAGCCAGTTCATCCAGTGCTTAATTGCCTTTTAACAAAAATTGGCCTTGAAACTAGAGTTTCTAGACCTTATTGTACAAACCAAGCGTATTTAATTTACCTAGCCATTCTCGTACTGGTCTGGAGTTCATCTGGTTGGAACTGAGCGCCGCAGTGTTCTACCCCCTATAGTTTCTTTGGAGGTTAAAAGGAATATTCCGGTATAATTACTCATTGGTTCCAAGTATTTTTCTTTGAACCAATGACCCCTACGTCAATTCTCTCTGCCCGTTGCGTACCAAGCAATCGGTTAGCAATCAGTTGCTTGTTTTAGCAGAAGGCCATTGCTATACTCTCCCTAGAAGAATATCTTCTTCCTTCAGTTTAAATAGTTCTGGGTCTCCGGAAATTCTAAGGATTTCCCTTCTGGCATGCATCTAAATATGAACATGAAGAGGAGTCAATTCAAGAAGGACTTTAAGGGATACCGTTGAGCATGTTCTCATCGCCCCAATAATGCACACATTGGCCACTCTCTGTCTGGTATAGCTGTCTGACTGGTATAGCGAATTTGGTTCTATCTGCTCAGATACCACTCCAATCATTAGCCTTACTATTGCAACACACTGACATCTGTTTCCTATTTAATTTCAATGGCGTGCAGTCTATTGGCTCTTAAGTGAATTCATAACAATAGAGTTGGTATCCGATACTACTTCTACTTGACTATTTTCTAGCATTTTGCCCATCCAGAAGGGCCATGAGTTCCTGACTCCCTTACAAATGAGGCCATTCTGTATTTCCGCTAGCAATGTGTTATCGGAAACACCATCGACATGGAAAGATGGAGAGAGAGCTATTTGCTTGGTGTTTATTGCATCGCATCACACCCGTCAATTGTTGTAGAACACTTTCAGATGATCGTCCTACTCAGTAATCACGTCGGCATAACTGTAAAAATTTACGTGTTAGAACCTTTGTTCTAAGGTAGTTGAGCAATGATCTAATGAACTATAACAAAATAGGCCTAGGTCATCTATTGTATATATATACGCCACACGAATTCATTGGTTTCTAGCGAAGTAGGAGGAATATAATATAATAGGAGGAATCGCGGTTCCACCACTCAGGCGATTTTATATTCTACCCTCTTCAGACAATCGCAAACATCTATGACCGGGACTCAAATCCAGGCAAGAAGTTGTCAATCTAATGATTCAACTATCTCAACTACATTCCGCAATGTCGGAGTATGTTATAGTTCAATAATGGCAGCATACGTACAATTCTCTTTTGCGCGAATTTCACTAACAGGAATTAGATGCATAAAATTTGGAGAAAATTCAGCAGTTTTTTTCCAATCATTTTCGAATAAGAAAAGCCTTTGTCTGGTTCTCATATTTATGCCTGCGTAAATGATATTGCAGAAGAAAGAGTAATAAAAAACGAGAATACTTAATCAAAATTTCAGACTACTTCCCATCTAACTAACAAAAAATTAAGAGCTAATTGTGGTAACTCTGGATTTTACTTTCAGAGGTCTGGATAGTTCTTCATCTGCTGATTGCATTAGCCTACTAAACAAACTATCAACAGAAGGCCGAACAGTAGTCTGCACCATTCACCAGCCATCAGCCTCACTTTACCATGAATTTGGTCACATATATGTTCTTGCCGAAGGAAACTGCGTCTACCAAGGACCTCCATCTAACACAGTCCCCTTCCTTAGTTCTGTGGAACTTCATTGCCCACAATATCATAATCCTGCGGATTTCTGTAGGTTTAACATCACAGATTAGTGGGTTGTTTCTATCATATAAATAATTATTTCTAATAAAATTTTTCAGTAATCGAAGTTACAAACAAAGAATACGGCGATTATACCAAAGCACTTACAGAAGCAGCGGAAGATCCAAAATGGCGAACAGAAGAGAAAGCTCCCACCCTACTTAAGGATCTTAGTGTTAGACCGGTCCGCTCTATAAATTACAGTAAAAAAATCTACCCCCCATCAGAATGGATCAAGTTGTGGATATTAATGGGCAGATGCCATATACTTTTCTACAGAGATTGGGTAGGAAGTGATTATTAATCTAATTTAAGTGTCGATTTAGGAAAACCCAACAAAATCTCAAATATATTCCTCTTTTAGACTGTTACGCATCTGAAGCTGGTTCTTCATATACTTTGTGCAATACTCATAGGAATTCTGTACGGTGACTCCGGGACGAATGCCACCAAAACCTTTTCCAACGTCGGTCTTCTGATGATCGGAGTCGTGTATATTTGGTATACAACAATGATGCCAAGCGTCTTGAAGTGTAAGTAAAACCAATAGCCCAAATCACCCTGCTAAAACCACTGACCAATCATACTTTTCGTCCATAGTTCCACTCGAAATTGCAACAATTAAAAAGGAAACATTCAACAATTGGTATAAGCTTCGGACATATTATTTGGCAACACAAATCACTTCGACACCGATCCATGTAATAAATATTGCTACAGGCGTGGTAAATAAAATATAGTTAAATATCTTTTTTTTTCGTAGGTTTTGTTTTCGATAACGTTCGCTACAATTTTATATCTTATGACCAGCCAGCCACTGGAGGTTGACCGTTTCATGAAGTATGTTTTAACGTTCATAACCCTCACGATAGCTGCAGACGGTTTCGGTATATTTCTCGGAACGATGGCCAATCCGATCGTAAGTGAAACTTTTGTACATGACATATTACTTCCTATTTCTATGCTATCATATCAAGCTAACCAAGGATACAAACTTTGGTAATGATTATAAAACAGATTCACTTGAAAAAATCACCTTGGGACCTTCTGTTAAGGGAAAGTCGCACCGCGTTCTTGAAGAACTATTGTGCCCACCATGGGACCTTACTAGTAGAAGGTTTACACAAAAAAGTACGCCGAGAATGATATTAGATAATAGATATTGCTAGAATGCATAAACAATCCGAATTATGGAAATAAAGTCATCGCCGAACTAAAAGGTTATAATCCGAAGCTGAACTGTATATTGAAGTGAAAAGTGGCAAAGACCCTTTCAGTATCAAGACATGGAAAAACGAAAATATTTATCTAAACCATTTCAATATCTTAATTACGAGTGATTCCCACGAAATGGGAAAATTCAAAGTAGTTGCTCTAAAATGGAAAAGTTGCACACAGTCCGAGTGAAGCAGGAGAAGTAAGCAGCTATGGCTTTGATATCTTTGTATATTCTAGACTCTGCTCATATTGCTCATATTCCTAATTGATTTTATTAATAAGCTACTATATGTATGTCGCAACGGGTTTATGTAGATCTTTTGAATTGCCA
Source organism: Hermetia illucens (assembly GCF_905115235.1). Lineage (NCBI taxonomy): Eukaryota > Metazoa > Arthropoda > Insecta > Diptera > Stratiomyidae > Hermetia > Hermetia illucens. The sequence goes on from NC_051849.1 coordinate 143,248,934, forward strand.
TTACAACAGATTTGATCTCATGTACTGCTTAGTGATATCAGCATCGTTGATTTTGTAGTCCTTAAAACTCAAACACATCATCATCATCAACGGCGCAACAACCGGTATCCGGTCTAGGCCTGCCTTAATAAGGAACTCCAGACATCCCGGTTTTGCGACGAGGTCCACCAATTCGATATCCCCAAAAGCTGTCTGGTGTCCTGGCCTACGCCACCGCTCCATCTTAGGCAGGGTCTGCCTCGTCTTCTTTTTCTACCATAGATACTGCCCTTATAGACTTTGCAGGTGGGATCATCCTCATCTACACGGATTAAGTGACCCGCCCACCGTAACCTTTTGAGTCGGATTTTATCCACAACCGGACGGTCGTGGTATCGCTCATAGATTTCGTCGTTATGTAGGTTACGGAATCGTCCATCCTCATGTAGGGGGCCAAAAATTGTTCAAAGGATTCTTCTCTCGAACGCGGCCAAGAGTTCGTAATTCTTCTTGCTAAGAACCCAAGTCTCCGAGGAATACATGAGGACTGGCAAGATCATTGTCTTGTAAAGTAAGAGCTTTGACCCTATGGTAAGACGTTTCGAACGGAACAATTTTTGTAAGCTGAAATAGGCTCTGTTGGCTGACAACAACCGTGCGCGGATTTCATCATCGTAGCTGTTATCGTTTGTGATTTTCGACCCTAGATAGGAGAGATTATCAACGGTCTCAAAGTTGTAGTCTCCTATCTTTATTCTTCCCGTTTTACCACTGCGGTTTGATGTTGTTCGTTGATTGGCTGGTTTTTGGTGCTGACGTTACCACCATATATTTTGTCTTGCCTTCGTGGATGTGCAGCCCAAGATCTCGCGCCACCTGCTCGATCTGGATCAAGGCAGTTTGTGCGTCTCGGGTGGTTCTTCCCATGATGTCGATATCATCAGCATAGGCCAGTAGTAGAGTGGACTTAAAGAGAATCGTACCTCTTGCATTTACCTCACCATCACGGATCACTTTCTCAAGGGCCAGGTTAAAGAGGACGCATGATAGGGCATCCCTTGTCGTAAACCTTTGTTGATGTCTTGAGAGCTGCTGCTTTATCTGGCTTCGCACATTGATCAGGGTCAGCCTAGTCAGTCTTATTAATTTCGTCGGGATACCGAATTCTCTCATGGCCGTGTACAGTTTTACCCTAGCTATGCTATCATAGGTGGATTTAAAGTCGATGAAGAGATGGTGATATGTTGCTGATTTGCCGGGAGTGAAGTCTTTTTGGTATGAGCCAATGATGTTCTGGGCGTATAGGGCTGTCCGGCCTAGCAAGATAGCGGAGAATATCTTATAGATGGTACTCACCAACGTGATACCTCTATAATTGCTGCACTGTGTGATATCTCCCTTTTTATGTATGAGACAGATAATGCTTCGGTGCCAAGTTGATGAACTACTTGGTGTAATTGGTCGCCTCCATATTTAACCAATTCGACTGTAATTTCATCGACTCCTGGCCACTTATGATTTTTAAGCCGATGAATTTCACGGACTGTTTCTTCTGTACTTGGTGGTGGCAGTATTTGTCCGCCGTCTTCAGTTGGCGGGACCTCCAACTCGTCGATGTTCTGGTTGTTCAGTAACTCATCAAAGTACTCAACCATCGCTCCCATATGCCCATTCCGATATGATATCCAGCAGGGAGGATGAGCATCGAGGTGTATAACTTGCGCGCCTGGTGTGGTTGCTCGCTGTACTTTTCTAGTTCACAGACTTGTTGGTTCTCCCAGGATTCCTTTTTCCGTCTGTGAAGTCTATGAACTCTAACACGCCCAAAAGAAAAGCAATGCGCCAAACTAACAATATGAATCATCAAGCATTAGGACACTACTCTACCGTTATCGCAAATTCCAAAGTGATCGGTATGGTTGTTCTGGTGTTTTCTCTCTATTGTTCGCCTTTAAAAGTATCATGTTTAATTTAATTTCCATAATTAAGCCCTTCATTTTTACATGTTAATTGAAAGCTAATATAGTGGAGCAACTTTTATCAACTTTGCAGGTTTGTAACGTTAGAGTACTGTTACAATAATATGCATTAGGGACTTTCTTTAAAGTTTCAACAGTTATATCTTGGAAGTGATGATGACAGGTCAGGTTTTTTGAGACTAGTCACGAAAAACGCTATAACTCTGCAACGGTAAAAGGTAAAGCGCCCATTCCCCAACAAAATTAAACTTTCTACCATCATGAACGGGACACCCTGTATAGAATAAGTTCCTACAGACGCCCAGAGAACATGGAAAGGAAGAGGGTACTCAACGGAAAAACTTTAATTACGTTTCATATTTTCTTATTCATTAACCGTGACTTTTAAACATAAAATTTTTCTCAACAACAACAAATTGAAATTTGCAATTAAAATAAAGTTAAAATGTTTGTTGTTACAGGAGAATTCCCTTTTATTAGCCCCAAAAATTTGCTAAGTATCCACGTTTCACATAGCTACAATATTGGCTTTTGTCTGCAACAGTTCCATAAGTCAGGCGCCAAACGAATGCCCTAATAATTGACCAATCGCTCGATCACCAATGCCCTCAAATCCACACAAAGCCGCCGCTCCCCACAAATTTTGCCGTTTAACCCCATTTTCCTTCGAATTTTAGTATACACAATGTACCAATTTTCTTACAAAAAATTAATCTCCTTTTCACCGTGACAATAATAATAATAATCGTTGGCGCAACAACCCAATTGGATCAGGGCCGCTATAACTCATTCAAGACCGTAACGGTACACTACAGGATTACAGTACCCTGTAGGAGGCAATGTGATCAGCATTACGCTCGTCCGAGATTATTACCCTGATTTGACTCAGGTACTCATTCACAGCTGGGTCGACTGGTATCCGACGTTAACTCACGTTACAAATTCCACTGCCACCAGTAAGATTTGAACCGCGACCTTCCGTACGACACCGTGATAACATTTGTTAATGTCATTTTAATCTAGGTGCTCAATTTGCGGTTGTTATAATAGGTTAAATGAAAACTCACTCATTGAAAAGAAACACCAAGCACCTGAGCCGAAAATAGGTAGTAACTTTTAAAAACTGCTAGTTCATGGACATAATTGGTTTTTGTTAACCTTGATCCATTAAGAGATACCATTAGCACTTCAGTGCTATTGGTTTTCAATTACTGGAGGTTCGTAGGAACATTTGAAAAATTAGATTAACAGAAAAAGAACCAATTAATTCTAAATATAGCTGTAATTTACTAAAATCATCGTAACCTTAAACATGCATAACTCAGAAGTAATCTCAACAATAAAATATAAGAAGGTTAATTCAAACCATTTCATTTTACGGAAAATCGTTACTTCACTAAAAATATTTTATTTCCTGGATCCTGGACTTTTAATTACCACAATGCATAGTCACCGTTGAATTGAATCGCGAAGCATATTATCGATATGGATGGAATTTAAAAGCTTGGTCAGGAATTATTGTAGGCCAACTTACAGAGTATGGGGTATAAATCTTTTTTTGTGGGATGTCCCATTCGGTTTATTACAAGATGTGCCACTTAACAGGAGGAGCAAGATGTGGTTTGGCCAGGATGGGGCGTTTCCACTTAAAATATCGGTAATGATGGAAAGACGTTTTGGGCCGGTACAATGTTCTGCAAAATTCAGTTGGAAAGCAACATACTTCCACGGTTGTGGTATCAAGTGGATAGCGGACTTAGGAACCCCTCGATACTCAAACAAAAGTCTAGTTCAGTTCAGGCTTAGACCTGAATTTTGCAATGCGGGTTTTTGTCCTCATTATAATTCATATACATGTCGTGTTTTTGAGTTAATATAAGAAAGCAAATGCCACCTTGTAACCACTTCGGTCTGCTCACGCTGCTACCAGTGCAGAAGTGAGGCAGTGTCGATGAGTTACCTCTGCCTTGGACGAAACCGCAAGTCATAAACTCTCCTACCGTTTAACAATGGAAATACCCTCTCAGGTGTGAGTGAAGATTTAGCCTGATAACCAAGAGATCTGTGAACTCGAGCAGGAACAACAACCACTACATGAAGAAATTTTACCAACAAGTCAGCATGATGAAACCATATACACCTCGATGTTCATCCTGTCGAGGCAGCAACCAAAGGGACTTCGCTCGAGGCAAATCAATAGCAGATTAGATTTTCTCGCGGCAAGCAATGGGAAATATATATGGTTTTCCTTCACCCCTTGATGGGATATAGCGCGTCAACACCCATGCGACACCATTCCCGGTTACCTGAGATGCGCTTCAGTTTTCCGGACAACTTCCCGAAAAACTCATTCTCATCCTGTACTGTTCTGTGCCAAGAGTCCATAGAGCAACTTACTCGTCGGCTATTTTGGTAGAGTGGATTCCACTGCATGGCGTAGCAACCAATGCAATTGTCGCCCCTCCTTAATGTGTCACCTATCCACTGCCACTTCCGTCTTCCAATCACAGTGTGTACGAGAGCTAGGCCTGTGCGCCGATCAAATTCTTTGTTTGAGATATGGTCAGGCCAACCTAATCCAATGATATGACGCAGATATTGACTTAAAACTTGGAGCTTTTGGGTAACAGTGGAATTCACTTTCCATGTGCTACTCCCATATAGCAACACGGAAAGAACATTAGCATAGAACAGTCTCAACTTGATCTTGGCGTTGAACTAAGTGCATTTCCAGATTTTCGATAGGGTTGCGAAAGCGGATCTAGCGCTGTTAATGCGTCGGGTGACATCCAAGTTGGTGTCACAGTCGGCACGTCCTCCGCACAAGCCAGCATGAAGAACCTACCTATAAGAAAAAGAAATAATATCGGTAACAAGATGCAACCCTGGCGGACTCCGCTTTTGAACTCAAAATCTTCCGAGATTCTACCTCGGTGCATCACCTGATATTTCCCGCTATCATATGTCGCTCTGATAATAGCTATTAGTTTCTTTAGAATGCTCCTCCTGCGTAGAGCACTCCAAATACACTCCCTGATCACGTCATGAAAAGCTTTCTCTAAATTGAAGAAGAGCAGGTGCAACTAAGATTTAAATTCTGCGCACTATTCCAAAATGATCCATAGGGTGTTGATGTAGTGAATGCAGGAGGATACGGAGTGGAAAGCAGCCTGCTCTCTGTCGATCAAGCTTTCGAGATGTTATTTGATGCATTTAAGGATTGTTTTAGCTATCATCTCTGCGACGGCAGAGAGCAGGCAGATAAGCAATGGAAAAGCTGTTGGAATATGGCCATCAGTGGCACCATCCCTTCATCTACTTCAAAACGCCTATGATAGCATAGCCATATTGAAACTGTACACGGCCATGAGAGAATTCGGTATCCCGGCTAAATAGATAAAACTGACTAAGCTGACCCTGACCAATGTGCGAAGCGAGATGAAAGAGCGGAATCACTCTTGAAACCTTTGACATCAACAATGGACTAAGACAAGGGATGCCCTATCATATACCCCACCTTATAAAAAATAACCCTTGATGCTGATCGAAATGCCAGAAATATTATCCTCTACAAGCCAACCCAACTACTGACAATATTGTCATAATCGGAAGAATACCTGTAGATTTACAAACTGCCTTCATCCAGACCGAGCATTCAGCGTGACATCTTGGGTTGCACATTAATAAGGACAAGATGCCCCAGCACTAGTCAAGTGGAAATTCTAACAATAATAATCCTTCGCGCGACAATCCAATTGGATCAGGACTTTAAAACGTGTTAGAGCACTTCATTCAAGACCATGAAGATTCACTATCCTGGTCCATGCAGGAGGATCCTGTGCGGAAACTAGCCTGATCTCTGCTGGTCAAGCTTTCCAGCTATTATCTTTGCGATTGTCACACTCAATGCGATTGCCCTTCTTTGAAACTTTAACGATCATCCCCTATTTCTACTTTTTGGGACGGCTAAGAACCATGATGAAGTGTTTTTTCCACCTGTTCAGTTGTTCGTCATTGTAGATGTGGATTTCAAGGGATATCATTCAATGTGCTACATATCAATACAAATAAAAATAGCGCGTTAGGCAACCAGCCTGAGAAACTTGGTTTTGTTAGTGTTTATCCTCAGTCCGACTGTGCTTACCATTTCCTGTTCCCGCCGTCAAAGCCGATGAAAAACACAGATTCAAAATAATCCGAAGAATGTTAATGTGGTTGATATAGCAAGATCGAGGGGAAAACCTGCTCTCTGTCGATGAAGTCTTCGAGATTCTTTGATGCATTCTAGGATACTCTAAGCTATTATTTTTGCGAAAATAGGAAGCACGCAAATACCCCTCCAAATCAGACACGCACCCAGGACAGGTGTCCTTCAAAATATTGACGGTAACAATGCTGGGTTCGTGCCGTGCCACTAATGACGAGACGTTAAAGGACGCAAACATCTCACCAGGTGTTATCGGAGCCCTCCTTGGCATTGGAATCAATCATCAATTACCTAATGTCAGCTTTATGAATTCTGTTCTGGACTGCATTAAGTTACTCATAGAAAATGGCCAGTCTATATCGCTGAAATGATGGTCATTGAAGTTGATCCTTGACCCTGATCGTAAACTCTTGGCGATAGAAAAAATATTGTAGTAGAAAATATAGCCCGATTCCAAAGCATGGTAGCGAAGCCAAGCGAAGCATACAAAAATTTAAAACCTGCAGCCTGCCAACCCGCGAATCGTTATCCCTTTTCGTCGCCTTTACAAAAAACAGGTCATACTTTGAATGAGTTCTAAACTCTGTAACTCACAGAGGGATTGCTACCTTATCGGAATACCAACTTTCCCTTGAATAGTAAAAACAATTGAGACGCTTAATTGATAGACCAGTAGCTTACTCCAAACTACAATTTTATTTTATTATGTATATATATATTTCGGGAGCAACTTACTCCCTTCATCAGCACAAAACTGCTAGTTGTAGTTTGGAGTAAGCTTCTGGTCTATCTATTTTAGACTTAACTACAATTAGAAGACAATATCTAACCTCTTAGAGACGCTAAAATGTTACATAGCCATTTAGACTGTAATAATTCTTTCCTACTTCTCTGTCAGACAGGCTTGGAAAGAGAAAGAGCTCAATGCTAGAAATGTGGGATGCAAGAAGCATCTTTTCAAGGGAGAAGGTAATAAGTCTCTGTGAAATCTAATTACTCGGCACTATTGGACGAAATGACCCGAAACAAAGCTATGGCAATTTTTGAAGGCTTCAATAGGACAACAAATTCCCAAAATATAATAGGGTTTGATATACAAAATGAACAACTAACCTTCTCCATTTGCAAACGCTTATGCCTGTGAAGAGAAAGGAAACTCCAAGAGAGAACATGAAGGCCTCCTTCACTTCCCAAGACAAAAAAAGATTAAAGTAATCTTAAATATTGTCCAAACAGGAGAGAATTGGAGCTTTTCAATCTGAGAGAAAATGTCGATTTCAGAAAAGCGGCCTTGTGCCGGAACTTGAACTTAGAAATTTCAAGGATTCAACCGCGCAGATGCTCTTACGTCAGAGATAGAAACATCCTAGGACAAGAGAGGAACATAAGGGCTAGAAGCTAAAAGATGACCATCAAATGTTAGTGATCGATTAGGTCGCTATACATGAGGTTATGAGGCAGTTCCTGAAGCTTTAGAAAGCGAATTTGGACTAAGCAGGGCACAGAAACCATCAAATAAGGTTATGTATTAGCTGAGGTTAAACGTAACATTTAGCAGCAACGTTGTAGGTGCTTTAAAGGGCCAGTAGTAGCGCGAACGAATATAAGTTCCCACGTAGCAGCTCTGAAATAAGAAGAGAGGAGAAATGCTTTTAAGTAACTCTATGAAGAGGCCAATATAAACCTCTGGGTTGTGACTACAGAATGATGCTGAAAAGGCCTTGAGTGCAAAAAATTTGTTCTTTCCACTCCTTCTTGAAAAAAAAATCTAAAAGAAAGGTATGTGAAATAGCCCGTTTTCTTTGTTATAGTGGAAACCGAGTTGAGTCCCAATTCAACCAATACCTAATATGCCCAGTCATCGCAGAGGAACTGCGGAAAATTAATTAAATTAAATTAATATTTAATGGGATTAGCAACAGCGGTAAAGGGTTGGCCCGAGCTATTTGCGAACACTTTTGGAAGGCGCCTAAAACAAGGAATATTCTCTGCGCAGTGAAATAGCAGAAAATTTAGATACTACTCAATCAAATACACAATATCCAGTGTTTTCCTGCTCAATTCCAATGCTGAGCAAAATGTGAAAAATGGCGAAAAGAGTCATTCACAACAAATTCTCTATTCGCTCTGTAGGTGCAATAATAACCAATTCTTGCAATGCTATGATGGTCGGCACTAGATGTGAACAAGTCGGAATACCGGAAGCTCGCGGGTCGGGTATAAAGGTTTTGTATTCATCTTAGGTAAGAAACTTCAACGCACATTCTTCTATCCGTATATTGCTGCAAATCCAACATATTCCTTTATATTTTTCCAAACTGCAAAACATACGTACATATTAGAGGCATATATATAATATTATACTCACCCTAAACAAACAAACTGCCTATTTCCGAATACTATACATTTATATGCACGTATATAAACTCGTACCCATATTTCCGATTGACTTCGTGCACAAAAGCATACATACGTACATATATAGTACATGTATTAAATACGGCTGGTTTAATGTACAAATATATCTATCTGAATTGGACACTACCCCGAAGCTTGATTTATATACGTATAAATACATACACACATGTCTGTTTAAAATAATTGATATTCGTACACAAATGACTAAAAAACTAAAACAAAATAATTCTCGGCGACCCCATTCATAAGAACTCATTTTGTTATAGTATTGGTGAATTGATATGTGATGATGATGTCATGGACGGATGTAGAAGGCAGGAAATTCACAAAATATGGCAAAGTTTCACCCCCTATAACTTTGTTAATAATAGTTAAGCTCGACTAAATTGTGCGTTATGTTTTTTGTTACACCCATGCTAAATTTGGTACTTCTGGGATGAACATAAGGGGGGTTGCCGGGTGAATCTCTAAAATGTGGAAATATGCTATTATTAACTTTATTTGTACAGTTTTCGGAACCGGATATATTTTGAACCCTAGATTTCGTAGAGATGCGCAACTGTGATTTTTTTTTAGATTTTTGGGCTGGATGGGATCTGAGAACGAGACCTTTTACACTTTTTGTGGGTCATATTTTGAGCCCTCCCTCCTCTATGTTTCACCCAATATCAAATATGGAACCATTTTTGAAAAGTACTAATTGAGACTTTTCATTTGATACCCCACATGGCCCCCTTTTATAAAAAAAAATTTACACCCTCCATTCACATGGGAGCCCCCCCCTCCTAAAATTTAACACAAAATGGCGCCACTGACTGCATGTAAAGGGAACAGCAGATCACATACCCTTACCAATTTTCGTGATAATCAGTTTGGCCGTTGCCGAATAAATCGGGTGTGACAGGCAGACACCGACTCGATACTAATAAGATTTTGTTTCACACAAAACCATAAAATCAACGCTTTGGTTGAAATGATGATTATTGAGGACTTGTTCAAGCTGGGTAACATTTAAGAGAAGACCCTTTAGTAAGGAATATACGACGGCCCCAAAGAGTATATTGCCCCAGCGGTAGAATCACAAGTCTCGATACTAAATCCTACACTATGGCACGTCATATCGAATGTACATTTCGTTCTAGAAGGGGGCGACCATATTTGGTTTTGCAAATAGCTTGACCACCGTTGCCATCGCAAAATACCTGGAAGAGAAGAGGATCGATTAAGGAAAAATGATGAACTCTCAACAGTGAAAAAAAATCTTGACTGACGGTTTCATGACCGAAAGGTGGTAATCACTCCATTTATATAATATATAATCGCAAACACGGCATGAGTGCGAATTACATATATTGAAGTGAATCCGTCCTGACGGATTTAAGCGTTTGAAGGATGTTTAGGCCAACTTACGTTGAACAATGTGCCTCTTGTATCGGAGAAAGCTGGTGGACACATCACAAATGAGTGTGAAACATAGGCATAAGGCAGAACGTTGTGCAATCACTATTAAAGTAGATGGGTCCCCGAAGAGTTGTTGGACACATAAACTCACTCTCAAAATTTATTTATTATTTATTTATATATGAGATTAAGTGCTTCCTCGCAACACGCAGAGATCTCGTAGACAGTATTTGTACTGCTTTAGGATGAATGAGATCATGTGCCCAGAGATTTAGGGAAGAGGATTATTATAGCAAGGTAAGGCTATTGAGAAACTCATTCTATAAATTATAATAATACTTATATGGTAGTCCTGAGGGGCAGAATTAAGGAGTATTGACGATATGTTAAGCCGCTCCTTTGTGGAGTGCCGATATTAACACCCATTTTCCTTTCAGTATCAACAGATAAAAACCAATAAAAAAATAAGAACACAATCAAAAATACATACATATTTCCTTTTGCAAGTTAATGAGAACTGATTTTGATTTCTTTGCAGAATGGGACATTTTTTGGTGCAGTACTCACGTGCTTCATGGTTGCTTTCGCTGGGTTCCTGATATTCTTCCACCACATGCCATTCATATTGAGGCTTGTGAGCTACTTATCTCCCCACCGGTATGCCTTTCACAGTCTGATACTCTCCGTCTACGATAAAGGACGAACTGACCTAATTTGCCCATCGAACATCATTTATTGCCACTACAAGTAAAAAATAGTTCCTTGCATATAATCTTACCCTGATTTACCTAATTTTTTTCGATCCACAGGAAGGCTGAAATGATCATCAAAACTTTAGGGATGTCGGATGGCGATTATAACACTAACATTTTGATGATAATATTAACCATTATAGCAGTGAAAATTGTTGCGTACTTTACCCTACGCAGGGCGTTACGTATGGGCTAAATCTGGCTTTAAATAAATATAGAATTTAAGGTTCGCCGCGGGACATTAACTATTTACAGGACATGATTTTATTCAGATGAATAATATTGCAGCCAGCTGCTGTTAGTTTGACCAAATTTTCTTCAAAATTCCGATTATATTCCTCTTTGAGATGATTTTATACGATTTAAGGGTATCTTAAGATTTTGATGGCTAGAATTTAGAGATATAAGCACAAATGTGAAACAAATACAAAAGTTAACGTTTGAATTTTCAGATACAGATACTTAACTCTTGACTCCATTGTGATATTTGGACGTAACTTATATGTATCAATTGTTATTCCTAGACAACTCGTGTGATTAACGGTTTCTAAGCAATTTTGTTAAAGAAATATATTTTACACAAAATAAATGATTTTCTTATTATTCAAAAGTTTAGTATTAGTTCAACACATCATTTTGCAACTTAATCCTTCAAACGTTTACTGTTTCCAATTAGGCGGAAAGTTGCCTAACTGGAAAAAAATATATTTCTTATTTTAGAAATATCCTTGTCGATATTTTCTTCAGTTGTAAAAGTACCGTGTTGCCCTCATAAGCCAGTGCAACAAACATGCTGAGAACTGAACGTTTTGAATCTTAATTGCGTCCAGATATGACGGTTTTACGCCTAGGTCCACAAATTCGATATCCCTAAAAGCTGCCTGGAGTCCTGGCCTATGCCATCATTCCATCTCGCTAAAATAGGCTCTGTTGGTTGCCAACAACCGTGCGCAGATTTCAGCGTCATAGCTGTTATCGATTGTGATTTTTAACCCTAGATAGGAGAAATTATCAACGATCTTAAAGTTGTAATCTCCTATCTTTATTCTTCCCGTTTGACCAGTGCGGTTTGATGTTGTTGGTTGGTTGATTTTTGGTGCTGACGTTGCCACCATATATTTTGTCTTGCCTTCATTAATGTGCAGCCCAAGATCTCGCGCCGCCTGCCAGGTTAAAGAGGACGCATGATAGGGTCTTAGACCGTTGTTGATGTCGAATGGTCTCGAGAGTGATCCCGCTGCTTTTATCTAGCCTCGTACATTGGGCAAGGTCAGCCTAGTCAGTCTTATCAATTTCGCCGGGCTCATGGCTGTGTACAGTTTTATCCTGGCTATGCTGCTGATGTCCATATCCCAACAGTTTTTTCATTGCTTGCCGCAGAGAGAAAATCTGATCTGTTGTTGATTTGCTTGGAGTGAACCCTCTTAGGTATGGGCCGATGATGTTCTGGGCGTATGCGACTATCCGAGCTAGCAAAATATCTTATAGATTGTACTCAGCAAAGTGATACCTCAATAATCTCCCTTTTTATGTATAGGACAGATAATGCCTCGTTGTCAGCCGTCAGGCATTGATTCGCTGTCCCATACCTTGAGCATAAGTTGTTGGTCGCCTTCATATTTTACCAAGTTGGCTGTGATTCCATCGGCTCCTAGCAACTTATGGTTTTTAAGTTGGTGGATTGCACAGATTATTTCTTCTGTACTTGGTGGTGGCAGTATTTGTCCGTCATCTTCAGTTGGCTGGACCTCCAGCTCGCCGATGGTCTGGTTTTTGAGCAGTTCATCAAAGTACTCAACCCATCGCTTCAATATGCCCATTCTAATGAATGAATTTTCTCTTTGTCTTGGCAGAATGAGCATCGAGGTGTGTAAGGCTTCATCCTGCTGACTTGTTGGTAAAACTTCCGCTCGACAGGGTTCATGGTGAATCTCGACGGGTGCCCACGTCTTTTGAGAATGCAACATTACTGGGTATGCGGCATGCTTCCGTTCCGTAGCTAGTTTACATTCATCGTCGAACCAGTCGTTCCGAATGGGGCATTATATTTCTAAATTTGCCTCGGAACCGCAAGCCAATAACAGCAGGTTTCATTTTTTGGCTGACTAAGAAACCTACTCCGGGCGCATGGTTTACTGGATGGTCACTATAATATATGGTGTAGTGGCTCTTCTCCAGGAAACCGGTCTCTATCCAACGCATTTCCTGCAACGCTGTTACATCAGCCCTATATTGGGATAGGGTATCGACTAACTGCTTGGCAGCTCCATCTCTGAAAACACACACAACATCTCTACCCAAGCCCCAACCTGAAAACCAGTTGGTACACTTTGTCCCGTTTTTAGGCGCTCACCTTCATCTTTCTCCGTCTGCAGCTTTTCGTTAAGAAAGAGTTTCCAGCGGTCACTACGTGGAGATTGTGAGGTTTGGTAGTAGAGCTGTTGGTGTTGGTTCAGCAGGGGTTTGTGAGGTTTTATGCTCCATCGTGGGTACCAATCCATATTTCACCCTGAGACCTATACTACCCTTTGACCACCAAACTAAACTAAAAACATAATGCAAACAAGTGGGAATACCGCAAGCTCGCGCTTCGGGTATAACGGTTTATGTGAGAAACTTCTACACATGTTTTTCTATTCGTATGTAGCTATAAATGCAATATAATCGTTCATATTTTTCCAAACTACAAGGTGTACGTACATATTACACCCATAGATATTATCCCCACCCTAAACAAACAAACTGCGTATTTCTGAATACTGTACATATATTTGCAAATTGATCGTATCCATATTTCCGATTTACTTCGTGCACAAAAGTATACATATGTACATATATAGTACGCATATTAAATACGACTGGTCTAATGTATCTAATCATCCTCCACTTCCACAAGCACTTCGATATTTGAAGTAATTCCACCTGTCAGCGCCACTGAAGTTGAGGAAGCAATAAAACGAATGAAATCAGGGAGAGCATAGGACCTGACGGACACCGCATCTAAGTTTTGGACAGTGAAGAGCTGGGATCCAACACTGTGGCTCAGTGAATTCTTCTTGTGTGCTTATTAAGGAGGGGAGAACACCACCTGATTGGCAAGAAAGCGCCACCGTTTCTATATGGAAAAAGAAGGACGGTCCACCAGAATGATCCAATATCGATTCGGTTGCTGTCTTTCATTCCTTCATTCTTGACAACCGCGTTCACGACATCGTTCAAATAATTATGAAGTAAGTCGGGTTTGTCAAGAACTTCTGTGCTACTGAAGCAATACACGCTGCGTGACTACTCGCGCAGAAATTTCGTGAACAGTATGGGCCTCTCTACATTACATTTCTGCATCTGGAAAGGAGTTTGGCCGTATATCACAAACCCATTTGGAATGCTCTGAATGAAACAGTTTGTGATGAGCGATCCCAGTGAAACAGGCACCTTCACTGTCAGTGACCTGCGCAAAACTGATCGAGTTAAATATTTCAGATCAATGCTATGTGAAAATATTTGTGTCGATATATGCTTTCACCGATCGTGGAAAAAATTCGAGCAAGGCATCTCCGATAGTATCGACTTGGAATTCGCGTTTATGAGAACGCACTTACCAAGAATGATCTAAACATCGATAGGATATTCACTGTACGATTTATGTACTGGTTAAGAGCATCAAAATTGTGCTGTTCTATACATCAACGGAGATTTTCCAGAAGACGGATACTTTCTATAAGCAATTATGCGCTTTGACAATCTCTTCGTGAAATTTTTCTTTACAGTCATTGTGGTTTCTGCAGAGTTACCCATTACAATGTGTGGAAATGAGTGAAAGAACTTTGGATCTTACTGTTTTAAGGTGACCGGAACAGTGAGAGAAATTTAGATTCCCAGATTATGTATTCATCAGCTTCAACAGGAAATGTATCATCTCAACTACGCTGATGACATCTGTTTGCTCTCTCACCGAGTTATAGATCTTAGGAAATCGGCTTTGAATTTGGGAAAGGAGGGAGGGAGAGTTAGACTGTAGATAAACATTCACAAAACTCAGGTGGGTAACGGGGTGAAAGTCACAAAATGGAGAGAGTGGTCGGTGAAAAAGAGTTGGGAAAGGTTTTTTCCGAATCGAATTGAAAAAAATATAAATGGCACTGTTTTGTAATTGAGTTTTCATAATTCGTAAATGATTTAAATTTCCTTGATGCGTTAGTCGCAATTTAAGTGCGCAAGCTACACTTTTCCCATTTGCATTCATGGGCAGAGCATTGAAGGTGTTGATCAGTTTATATGACTGAGTTGTCCCGTTTCTGCCGACGTTATTAATTGTAGGATTTTTACGAAACTTTCCAGTATTATATCTTATATTTTTGTTCTTCTGCAACAAAGTTTGGTATTTTAAGATTAACTTAACGAACAGAGGCGGGAGATCACGAATCAGGTAAAAAACGTGAGTATATTTTTAAGATTATTTGAGTGCCGCTTAGATTTCATATTAATGCGTCGTCATGGTATGTTAGGTTGAGCAATTTTTGAAAATGGATTTCGTCTCACTTTAAGTGTATATTTTTCGCTGCCTACTCCTCCTTATTACTAAGAGAAATGCCCCAATATACACTTTAAATTCCACACAAATTAATGTTGCTTATTAGGTATAGGTAGTTTAGGAAAATTTAAATTTATCAAGTTTATTTAAGTGGATATCAGAATGGGATGTATCTTAAGGTCTAGATTTCATATAAAGCCGCCAACAAGATTTTTTTCCAAATTTTTTAGTTGAGTAATTTTCTAAAATGGGTTCTGTCTCACTTTAAGTTTGTATTTTTTGACTTCCTACCTCCCCTCCCCCCTTTCTTATTTCGCAATCGATATTAAAACTGCTCGTAAAAGTACTAATTGAGCCTTTTCAATTCATACCCCACACGGCTGCATCTAGTGAGAAAAAGGCACAGCATCTTGTCTGCCTCACAAATTTATACTTTACTTTTCATATGAAGGGGATTTCATAATTTTGATATGTCCGCGAAACTTCATTTGAATCACTATAGTTGTTTTCGAAAAAGATTGTTTAACAGAGGGACAGACAGTAAATCATTTATTTTTAATTTTACACAAAACCTTAAAATTTGATCAAATTTGAACTCAACCCACCATCCACGTACCGGCAAGCCAAACGGTATCATTATTTCAACTCGGGACGTGAAAGGTGTTAAGATTCAAATTTGATATATTTTTATGCGGGATCATTTATGAAAAAATGTTACCACCGATGAAGATGACCATAAAATTCTCGCTCACACCCTAAACAAACAGGCCTGACCAGCTGGCCGAATCATTTTTCATTCAATCACTGGCCGCCTGAACATTCAAAACTGACAGATCAACTGCATTCCATCGACATTACGGCCGCTGGCCAACTATGGACTCTTCAGGCGTAACTGACAGGCCGAACTGAACGTGGATCTTTCAGATGACTGACGGGCATCGGCGCTACTTTTGAGGCAGAGCATTAGAAGTCAGTGTGCATCTTGCCTTCAATATTGAATCTTTATTTGATTCCTTGTAAAAATATATTGTTGAGAACTCCTCACCCATCTATTCTCTAATTAGCGATGAACACAGGAAGTCGGATTCAAAATTTTTTTGCCAGTATATCATTAATGAAAAAGTATTTATGAATAAATGATGGATTTGATTTATATGAACTTTAAATGGTGGCAAAAGACTTTTGAGTCCATCAGATTACAATGTCCGTTCGCACTAAGAGTGTGAAATAAAATCCAAGTTCAAAAGGAGTTTTTTTCGGGTTTATCATGAAGTTGGAGAATAAAGTTGTGCTTCATCGTCGAAAAAAAGATATACGCAAACACTTGTTAAACGATTTTTTTTTAAATGATGGTAGATAAATGAAATAGAATAGAAGAATAGATAATGAAATATCTATAAATTTCAAATTAGAAGAAATTAATTTTTGCTTCTTTTTATTTTCGGTCTTTGGTATTTCGACCGCCTTTCGCCCTAATCACCTCTGCAACTCGCGCGGGCATCGATTAGTATAAAGTTTCAATAAAATCGACCGGAATTTCATTAAACCATTTATTTTCTAGAGTTTTTTCTAGATTTGTTTTGTTCCTTATCGATCTTTGTTGCAATCGCCGCCTCATGAATGCCCCCCCCATGAATGCTCTATGTTGTTCAAATCTGGACTGTTACCTGCCCATGACAGTGACCGTATGCCAAACTCCTATTTCCAAGAAGTTACAAGCGAATAAGTACCGTATTGAGGATAAAACAGATAAAAAATTTGACGCGGGCAAAAATCTCGTTTACTTATAGTATGAGCTCTATGATACAGAGCCGAATCGTCTTGAAACATTACTTCATCAACGTGTTCATATAGTGCTTCTATCGTCTGAACAACGCAATCTTCGATAACTTTTTTGTACTTTTCTACGCTGTTCTCACCGCGTAGAAACGAAAAACTACCAACTCCTTTCGAGGTTATGCATCCCCACATCATTACTGAGGGAGAATGGTGTGCAGTTCGTACAACACACTGGGGTCAAATCTTTCTCCTTTTCTTCTTCGCACTGGGGATAGACTGTCAGATCACAGCAAATCGAGTTTGGGCTCATCAGACTCAGACTCAACTCAACTCCAATCGTTCACAGTCCAATTACGTGGTTCCAATGTGCAGTTCGCTCTTTTTTTCGAGCATAGCCTTCGTTAAAATCGGCTTTTTTTTTGCTGATCTTCCAGCTCTGTGTCCTAATTCATTGAATCATCGCCGCATCGTTCTCACACTACCCGACGCATTTTCCCCTTCCAGCAATTCAGTACGCAATTGAGGAGCATCTAATCTAATCTAATCTATCTGGCAAGGATGCTCGCTCTAACGACCGCCTGGCCTGGGGAGTAATCACCTGCTTCCTACCAGTCCCTTGTTTTTGTCCCAGACTGCCATCTCTGGCATACTTTTTAATAAAATTTCTAATACTTGGTTCAAAACAATTGGTTTTTCTCCCTATTTCCCTATTAATGTCGCCCCGTTCCCCCAAAGCCAGAATACGGGCCTTTTCCTCAAAACTTAACTTTTTCCTTCCTGACATTTTTTTACACAAAATTAGGAGGTTCACTATCAATTCTTACAAATATCCAAGCAAACCATATCTGAATATGACAATCCTTTTATAACACCAACATTTAACTTTAAATTCCAAAACAGACATCATTAGACGAGACTAAATATTGTCCAGACGTAATTAAAAAGGTGGAATCATAAAAGTGTTGAGTGCAAACATTTTTTTGTCGGGCACTGTATGATATTATCGAGATCCAAAAAACAAATTTTAATGTTTTCCTCGAAAAATAACCTATGACGGGAAGTAGTCGTTACAAACGTCCATTCAACTCGCAATCAATGCTCATTCAATTCTTACCACACAATCAACTCCTGACATGGCACTACCAAATTCTCACCAAGTTGACAGCTTCAAAGTCAAGGAACTGAGACAGTGAGTTAAGTCAAAAGCTGGAAATCAGCGAGTTTTGTCTCAGCCGTCAGAGTTATTAGCGCGAGTTATGGAAGCATTAATTCCGGTCATAAATAAGCTCCAAGATGTTTTCAATACAGTCGGATCCGATTCGATTCAATTGCCACAGATCGCCGTGCTTGGCAGCCAGGTAAATTCGAGAAATTTTCATTCAAAAACTCCACCAGAAACATGGATTTGCCGTTGCTCTTTTCCTCCCTGACGGTTGGTGTTTCTAATTTTGCCGTGCAGAAGGCCAGTCCAATTGGACAAAATCAATTATATAACAAGGTCGACCGGCATTTCAGTCGCCAGAACTATGCGAAATTTTGTTTTTCCTGTGCTTTTGGAGGCGTTTCGTAGGATGATGACACGCAACTCCAGCCAGAATGGCCGTTGCATAAGAATGCAAGAACAGGCGCGGGTATTCAACCCCAACGCGACGTTTGCGACTTCCGTGTTTATCGATCTTTCTCCGGCGTTATTGCGGTGGAATTCCGTTTATTTTTTGTGGTATTTTGTGCGGTTGTTTTCGGCAGCAAAGTGAGCGAATTAGCGGTAAACCCAAAGCGGAATTGTGAATCAGCCTTGCGGCTCCGAATTTAGGTTAGTAAGGTGTTCACGGCGGGGAACGAGTCATGACAGTAGAATGTTGATAGACAGTGCCAGCTTGCTGTCACCGATTTCGAACTAAGCGAGCTATATTGCAATGCATCCCCGCTGCCCCCGTTCACACGAGTCGTAACGCGGACCTTGTCCTCTTCAACATACATATCGTCATCTGTTCGCGGTATGCTGTAAACAACCATTTGGATTTGAGGGTGAAGTGCTTCGTCGAAAGCACACAAAGCGATTTGTAAACAAAAGCATTAACTGTTTCAATAAGTGGTTGCTTTTGTTCATTGAACCTTTGTGATGTAGCAGAATCCATTTACTGCTTTGCTTCCCTGCTCGTTGCTGGAATCGAACATAAAATACGAAAAATATGTCATCATCTCAACCACTTTGCGACCTCGAATTCACGTGCCAAAAAGCCATTGAGGATGTGTGGGCGGCTATTTTCCCCTACAAAAAAAAAAAAAGAAATTCACAGAAGTCGCAAACGATCTCCGCTTCATTGTTTATTTTACTAAGTCACGTCCTGCCTAAGCAGAACAGAGTTGCTTGTTGTGCTGCTAAAAGCAAACAAGGGAAATACGAGTACATAACCACAAAATGTCGATAGCTTTTCTAGGTTTTAATCAACTAAAAGGTTTTCGAAAGAGTCCCGTTTCATAGTAGAGCCCAATCTAAGTAAATTAGTTCTAAATTTAAATCTGTGACATCGATTAGCTTTTTCTTTTCAAATATTTGACGGGATTTTCAAAAGTATACCATTTAAAATATTGCGCGACAGTCTTCACCTTCCACATTCCCCATGAAGAGATCCCATGGCTCAAATGAAGACGAATTTATCAATTATATAGTTGATAGTGATCGATATATGAGCCATAATGCCTGGGTCACCCCTAAGCGCCGACGTTGTCGTTTTATCAAAATATATTTGAGCTACCCCAGAAGTTCTGAAAATGCCTGCAGTCCTCCACGGTTTTAGGTCACATGTCTTACTTTTATACATGGATAAAATTCGATTTTGAAAAGTGCGCACGCTTCTTCCCGGCATGTTTACCACTTTCGCCAATTTTAGAGAGAATTTCGATGATATCGGCTGGACTGTCTTACTCAAGACAAAAAAGACAAATTTCTACATCGACCAAGAATTCCAGCGATATAAACAGGACATTCTAGGCCAAAGAGAACAAAGAAGATCTGGAAAGTACTCCTCTCCCTTTTTGCTGCACTGTGTTTTTATTCTTTAGAAAGCCAAGTGGTAGCAGATTTCGGATTGCTGTTGTCGACCACCCCAAGATGCGCTCTCTTAATCTGGGAGCCTGCTTTGTCAGGATTTTGTTTGCCGGATTCCAATCCAGGTTGAAAACAGTAACAAATATGCAGTACTAGGTACCAACGGAGTATTCCGATAAAGTGAGAAGTCCTGTGTCCGTAAATACCATTGATACCCTTTTCCAATGGTACTGGTTTATACTGAGTGCAAGCTCAGTATTCATATCAGCTTATGCAAGATTTACTTAACACCTTAGTTACAAACTAATAACTATGGCGGCCAAGTTTTCCAACTTGACGCAAAAGCCAACCACCATAAAACTCCCACAGGAGCATCCCAGTTCTCATGGTACCAAATAACCTCTGGTAAGGCCTCATGCCCCTTCAGATGGATGCCATTCCAGATCCGGATCTGATGGCCCTCCTCAAGTACGTGGGGACGGCACTCAAAAATGTGGAGAAAAGTGCTCTCTCAGGGGAGTTTTCCTAAAGGAGATATTGTCATGCTAATAGGTTATCTGAATGCCAAAAATGACTATGATAACACCTTGATCGGTGATATGATAGGGAGATGGGACACTATTCGTGCACAAGCGCTGCCACAAGATCAGCTGGCATTTGATTGACCGGTAACGTACATCTAGTCAGATGGACCATATCGCAATCGGCAGCAGATGTACGAGTTGCCTTCTCAATGTGCGTAGCGAAAGAGATGCTGACATCGGCCTTGATAGGGACCAAAATCTGATAGTCGTTTACCTTCACTTGTGTGTCGTCCCGCCGCCAATATTGGCGAGCAGCGGGCCCATGTTAAAAGTATTATTGCCCCTGGTACGAATGAAATTGTCGCACGCGTCCTAGAAGGAAGTTACAAGACCTGGCTGACTGTGGAAACGTGGAAACGTACTGGCGAGCGTAAGGAGCTGAGCTCTATTGCTTGCCGCGTGCGTGATTGAGGGTGACGGGCTGGAACTTCGATCTCGCGAAAAGCGTAGCGCAATATGCGCCATGATATTAAGCACGAGCTGCTCTGAATAGCAACGATTTCGCATTTACATACCGCACCTGCAAAGAGCTTGCGAATTATCGTAAGCCCTTTGACGGTTGCGTGACGGACCTTAACACTTTACGATGAAGAAATATGTTAGGAGTAATTCACCATGATTTGGAATTGTATAAAATCTGGTGATGTTCTATCTTTTGCAGATGATATCGTAAACCACCATAACAATCGGGTATGGAGTGTTCATTCAAACAGAAACAAAATTATCTTTACTATAAACGTACTTAAACGGAGTAAAATCATCTAGTAGCGAAACTTTTCTGAGCAATTCCTGGGATCTTACCTTGATCTAACACCTGCAAAATTGGATATAAATTACTTCTTAAAATTTCAAGTAAATATAATTTGAAATTGAAAATGACGTTTTCCGTATCAATACATCAGCATTTGCGAGAAGGGCCTTACCTCTGATTTCTTGTCAAGAAAACGGTAGCTGGACTATAGAGATGGGTAGGTGATGTATGTAGTATTACAAACGTGATACCACCTTAGAGTGTAATATCACATTATCATCACGAAGCGCGATCCAAGCATCACGGCACTATAAAAGTGAAGTTATAATATGATATCATATTTCAAAACATCACCTAACATTAAATTTTGTTTACAAATTTAACTTATTGGAAAGAAACTTTCTTCCTTTATTTCTGGTCCACGGACCCCTCTGCTACGGGTTAGAGACCAAATTTATTAGGTTGTTGCAAATGAAATGGCCCTTTTTGTACTAAAATTTGAAAGGACTGTAAAGTTTACAGAAATTTATTTATTTAATCAAAATAGGTGCCAGTCGATTCAAGAGCATTTATGCCAGTTTTGTAGAAGTCCAACTGTCGGGTGTTGATAAATTCGTCGAAGGCAATTTTGACAGCCTCTTCGTTCCTAAATTATTTTTCCGCCAAAAAATGATCCAAATGCTTAAAAAAGTGGTAGTCGGTTGGCGAAAGGTCCATTGAATGTGGTGAATGAGGCAGAGTCTCATACTGCAATTCGTTCAACTTTTGAACTGTTGTTCTGGAAACATGAGGTGAAGGAGTATCACATTATCTCTGTTGACCAATCTCGGCCGTTGAATACTCAATTTTTGGTACATTTCCTCGAGTTGGGCACAGTATTTCTATGCTTTTATCGTTTCTCCAGGTGCCAAGAAAGAATAGTGGATAACTCCAGCTCTAGATCACCAAACACTCACCATTACCTTCTTCGGATGAAAGCTCGGTTTCGGCATGTGCTTCGGTGGCTCATCAGCATCTAGCCATTGTGCTGACCGGCGACGATTGTCGTATAATATCCACTTTTCATCACATGTCACTACTCTGTGCAAAAAGGGATCGGTTCTGTTGCGGGTGAATAGAGAACTGCAAATTTTCATTCGAAGCGCCATGTTTTGCTGCGTAAGGGCATGGGGAACCCATTTGTCGATTTTTTTCACCTTTCCAAGTTGTAGCAAGTGCCGAATAGTGTGTCGGATTCGACTAGCAAACGCAGCTCGTCGTTGTCAATCGATGGTCCTGGATGTCCACGTGGCTCACTTTCAAGGTTTACGTCGCCTGACCGGAATTTTTCGAACCACCGCCGTGTAGTCCATTCGCTTACCGTATCAGCTCCAAATGCGCTGTTAATGTTCTTGGTCGTCTCCGCCGCTTTCTGACCGAGTTCGAACTCATACAAAAAAGTTATATGTTTTTGGCTCTTTTCCATCCTTTTTTTCCTTTCTACTCCGTTATCCCAACGATGGTCAAAACTGAAATGACTCCTTGATTAAATGTATTATCCCTAGACAAAATATAAATTGACCTCGGCCGGTTTAGGCCTGAACTTACTAGGTGGTTTTTGTTATGAATATAATACATATCCATGGCCTGTTATGAATTGTACAGAAGTTGGGAAACAACGCCTAGTAACCACATCGGTCACGCTGCTCCCAGGACAGAAGTGAGACAACATTTGATATCATTTCGAAAAATTCAAAATATGACCGACAATCCTCTCATGTTTTGATCGCTGATATTCAAGCGATCGAAATATGATTATTTGCTTCTCTCGAAGTGATTCGCCCAGAACATCATTCGCCAATAGCAAAGAAACTTCACTCCAAGCACATCAACAACAGATCTTTCTTTTAATCTTGCCCCGAAAAAGTGACCCGTGATGCTGATGTAAGTGCGAGTGCGACATCCACCTTAAGTCTGCCCAACTACTGGTCTATGCTGATGATATTCACATTATGGAAAGAACAGCTCTAGATACCTACGTTCATCCAGATCGGCGCGAGATTTTGGACTGCACATTAATGAAGGCAAGACGAAGTACACGGTGGCAACGTCAGCAAGTGAATTCTGCTTGTTGACGGGTACAACAATAACCATGAGATGCCAAGCAGGTGTATTCGAAATACATCAATGTCAACACGTTACCAACATTTAGTTAGACCTCTTAAATGTAGCCAGCATATTGTGGACAATCGTCATGTACTTGGCTGTTTTCCCCATTCATAGTTCTTATCGCATTAGAGGCATCATTGATTCAAAGTGGTACACATATGTTAGGAACCGTGTATTACTTTTCTTTTCCTGAATACTATTGTATTGTTGGCGGGCTTAATCTGAAAAATCTCTTCGCGTATCTGACTTCCGCCTCAGTGATGAATAAACATTACTTGTGTAACGATTATATTGCGAAACGTATGGAATGCAGCCTCAATGATGACAATTTTCCTTTATCAATGCAATTTCTATTTATAACCTTTTTCTGGCTTCTGCGCCAATGAATTTATCCTATTTAGTATTGAGATTTTGAATATATGAGAGTAGAGTTAGTAGAGTTCATCAATATATTCCAACTTGATGTGATGATGATTGATTCTAATTACTTTTCTTTTAGTACATAGTAGTTAGTTACGTAAAATGCTCAAAAAGTAATGATAAAAACCGTGCACAAAAAATGCATTTTATATTCTAAATCAACATGTACATCTTCAAAGCAATCCCCCTCAGTTGCTATACACTTTCGCCATCGTTCTTATCACTTCTGAAATGCAAATTTTAGACCATCACATCGCGAAAAAACTTGCATGCGGGCACAATTCCGGTAACGTGACTAGTTATCCGTAACATGCGGATATAGACTTCATTAACGCACTAAAACAGAGTACAGTCACTAGGTTTGACGGTCTACCCGTAGAATTATTCATCGCTATATGGAAATCTTGGAATCCGGTAACTTTCCTAGAGAGTTGAAGAAGGGGATGATCGATAAAATTGCAAACAAGGGCACCCCGCTTGAGCACGGCCATTGGAGTAATATCTGCATGCTCCCTGCCGTTGCAGAGATTAAGTAATTCTGGAACGCATCAAAAAACACTTCAACTTAATCGACAGAGATCAGGTTAGTTTTCGCTCTGGATCCTCCCTATGGTTGATTTTGGAACAGTATACTGAGTTCAGATTTTCACTTCACCTGCTCTTCAACGATTTGAGAAGGATTTGGCCATCTGCGTCCTCTACATTTGCATTGATCAATTTATATCTTTACGAGGCGTGTTTTCTGCCTTGTCTAAAATCTGGAAATTCAGTTATCTCAACACCAAGATTATGTAGAGACTGTTCTGTGCTAGTGTTTTCTGTATTGCTATATGGGAATGACACAGGGAAAGTGATCCGCACTGTCACTCAAAAGCTCCAAGCTACGCCCCACCAAGGGTGAACAGCTACGGTATATTGCTGTGTTGAGAAACCACAAAATTCTTCAAATAAAATTCACTGTAATGACAATTAACAAGTACCCAAAGATTATATAAGGGTGTGCATCCACGTAACAATATATTGTATACTTTATAGTTGAGCCAGAGTTTAAGTGCATTCTATTTCAAGTATATATATTCAGGCGATGAAATTCTGCCTGGTGCACTTATACAATCTTTAGAAAAGCATCCACGAAAAGCTGTTTTTAAGTGGACTAGAAGTGAAGCGTCAATCCGACCTCTATTGCTTTACTTGTTATATTCCAGCGTCCAGATTTCACCCTTGATAATATCACATCTTAAAAATTAATCTCAATTTGAACAAGTTTTAGAAGTCCATTCGCGATCGTCAGTCGATTAATCTTTTGCTCAACTGTCAGCCCTTTGGGAATCAGTTTGTAAATTTCTCATATTCGTCATAATGAAATGCGCAGGGACTATTTGAATTGCATGCAATCTTCCTAACATTCACTTGACGGTCTAATTTCTATAAATCATACACACGAGTTACATTTTCGTCGTTGTCTCTGGATAATGGCCTTGCAGAAAGGCTGTTAGTCATATATTTCTTTTCTTAAATCTCTTCAACTACCTTCGCAACTATCAAATACGATGGAGCAGATTCTCCAAAACTTACCCAAATAGATTCGACTGATATCAATATAACTTGATGCAGAACTTACTCTTCTAATGTAATGTGATCGTGGGTTCCAGGACGAGATTTTTTAGACCAGCTTCGTAAAATGAATACTAACTACTTAAAACTAAAAGTAGACGAAACTTGGGCACGTTGGTTAATAAAGCTTGTCCTGGCTTTAGATGAATTTAGTGAACAGTATCAGTCAACCTTGCGTAAACAAAACAAGTCGGGAAACCGGAAGCTTGACGCTTCAGGTATAAAAGGTTTTGTGTTTCCATATGTGAGGAGCATAACGTAGTTCCCCATTGGCTTATAGCATTGACCCGAGATACTGAAATCGTTCAGTTCTGGGCAGGTTACTGCCATTGCCAGAATTCAGCGATTTAAATATCTCGAGTCAACGCTAACAGCCAATGGAAAACTGTGTAATGAAATTGTTTCACGCATTAATGCAACCTGGATGAAGTGGCATTCCCCAATTGGTGTTCTTTGTGATCGACGTATCAGCGCACGTCCCAAATCTAAAATTGACTGCAATGTCGTCCGTCTACCATTCTCTATAGTTCTGAATGTTGGCCGACTATAAAGGACAATGAACGGCGTCTTGCGGTAATGGGGACGAAGATGTTGCATTGCACTGGTGGCGTGACACGTTTTGATTACGTCTGAAATGAGAATATCCGCGACCGATATGGGTTTGCACCGATCGTGGAAAAACTGCAAGAGAGGCGTTTTCGATGGTGTGGTCACGTAATTCACGCTAACGAGAATTCAACAACCAGTATTGGTCAGAACATCGAAAGCAATGGCAAGTAATCAAAATCCGCCAAAACAATGGTGGCTTGATACGCTGGATGGGAATTTAAAGGTCTCGCGATTACATCCTGATCAGGCATTTGATAAAATAAAATGAGGAAACCGATCATCACGAGCCGACCCCGCTTGTGAACTGAAGGCTGAAGAAAAAGATGTGAGGAGCGACGAGTCGACGACAGCTCCGTGTAATATAGCTAAAAATTCCATTGCCCCTATTTTCTAGAAAGCGATTTAAATAAATCATTTGATGGAAAGCCCTGTGTTGATAATGGTCAACCTCATACGCTTCACGCTCTCAGTTTAATATTATTAGCGAATGAAAACAATTTAACCAACATCGAATATAAAAAAAGGGCTAGGGAGAATTAGATTCTTCTTGAATGGAATTTTAATATTTCACTGGAATTTCAATTATTCTCGTTAATTATGACGTCAGCATCTTATTTGTATGGCTTAGAATGCTGTTAATTAGCACGAAATTGATAAGTTTGAACTGCTATAACTTTCCCACTAATAATTGGATTTTCATGAAACCTGGCATGTGTATGCACGAGGCTGTCCTCTATGTCAGTGCAAAATTTAGTACACTTAGGATGAGCTTAAGGGGAGTTTTTTAGTCTATTTCTAAAAGTTGATAATACACCATTAGTAAATTTTTTGAGTAGATACCGGAATGGGACATCTCTCGAAGATTAGATTTCACATTAGTGTTTTACACAAAACCTTAAAAAGGGCTGCGGATAAATAGATTCTTCATAAATGCGACTTTAATATTCCACGCGAATGTCAATTATTCCGGGTAATTATGACGTCAGCATCTGATTTGCATGGCTTTGTGTCAAGGATGTGTGGACATGGGATTTTTGGTATAATAAATCACAACACGAGAATTTAAATAAACGGACACGCTTTATTCGAACTTATCGCTCTCGTTCCTCTCACTCGACTGACTTCACGGCAGGGTTGTACTTTCGGTGTCAGGGCTTGACAGCTCGGCCTCTCCTGACATTGAAATCGACCCGATTTCAGGTTCATCGTTTTCATCGGACTCCTCGTAGCAGTCAATCTCCGGACTCAAGTAACACCACGGCTTGAGCTTGTCACTCGTGTAGACAGAACTATAGCGTCGTCGACCTCGAATATCGGCAAGGTCCTCTATTACGTACCGGTCGTGTCGTAAAACCTTCGAAATTATATAGGGACCTTTATATTTTGGCTCCAACTTGTGCGATTCGCCTGTTGCGGTCGGAACGTTTTCCACAACCACAAGATCTCCTTCTTCGTACGTCGTAGGTGATTTGTGTTTCGCGTCGAATCTTAGCTTCCAACGTGTTTTTTCATTCATGATTCGTTCTGCAGCCTTCTGACGAATTTCGATTGATGTTAAGGTCGTCTCGGTATCGGTATCGTTTTCGTTGTTTAAGGCCTGGATCATTCGATTAGCAATTACATCTCGCAGTTCAAAATCGAAGACGATTCGATTCGGTGTAAATCCGGTTGTTGAATGTTTCTGGGAGTTTAAGCACCACTGGACCATGGGTAGTAAAGTGTCCCATTCGTGTCGGTTTTCCGTTGAGCAGCGCAGATGGGAGAGTATAGTTTGATTAACTCTCTCTACCTGCCCATTTGCCCGAGGCGTACGGACTGGAACCTTGATGTGAAGAATATCGTTACGATCGCAGTATTGTTCGAATTCTTTTGCTGTAAAGGCGCTGCCTCGATCACTGATAATTCGCTTCGGTAGTCCAAAATAAGCAGAAACGTCAATCAGGAGTGCTATAACGGATTTAGCGTTGGTGGTTCGGACTGCTCGCAGAATCGTATATTTACTAAAGGGATCACTAATAGCAATAATGTGATAGTTTCCCTTTCGACTACGTGGAAACGGTCCCAGATGATCAATGTGTAGACATCGGAAAGGGATCGGCTCGATCTCTTCGAAGTACATTTTTCCCTCACGTTTTCCGGTTGGTATCTTGTTGAAACAACATTCAACACACGACGCTAAATACGGCTTCACATAGCGACGCATCATTGGAAACCAAAAATAATCTCGAAGTCTCGCCAGTGTTTTCTCGCAACCAGGGTGTCCAACATCATCGTGGTGACTGCGCACTACTCGCCAGCGCACAGGATTGGGTACGACAAATTTTAGGTCACTGCCCAAGCGTCGCATCAATCTCCCGTTTTTCAGTTTATAGTCAGTTTTAAGCTGCGATTCTTGTGTGGACTGTGTTTTTCCGGAAAGTACATCGATAATTCCCTTCAAAACTGGATCTTGACGTTGCATTGATGCTAACCAATCGTTTTCGTTTATCTCGACCACCATAATAAGATCGGCAACGGTATTGGGATGGGCAGATGGCTCGGCTGGCTTACGGCTTAATGCGTCTACGTGATGCATTCGGCTTCCGGAACGATGTGTGACTTCAAAATCATACTCTTGAAGTTTTAACCACCATCTGGCCACTCGATGATTTAATGGCGTCGTCGTTTTTGTACTCGATATCGCATTACAGTCTGTGATAACTCGAAACCTTTTCCCCAGCAAATAGAATCGAAAGCGTTCCAGTGATTCCACTATTGCTAACACCTCCAGTTCGTTGCTATGGTATTTCTGTTCTGCGTCTGAACACTGTCTGCTATAGTAAAATACGGCTCGCCATGTAAGTTGGTCTTCTGACTGCATGAGTATTCCGGCCAAACCAATCATGCTTGCGTCAGTGTGAACTTCGTGGAAGGACGTCGGTTTATATAGCGCCAACACTGGTTCTTCACTCAGATGCTTCTTCAGCAAATTAAAGGCGATTTCACACTCTTCGGTCCATTTGAATTCTCGAATTTGGTTTCTCAATAGAGACGTTAACGGCTTTGCTATTAGCGCATAATTTTGCACAAACTTTCGGAAGAAACCGGTAAGACCGAGAAAACTTCGAACTTCGGTAATTGAGGTCGGAGTCGGGAAATTCACAACGGCATTGATTTTACAAGTACCGGGCATGATACCATTTTCGGAGACGGTATGTCCTAAAAATTCTATTTTTCGAGCGAAGAATGTACACTTCGATGGTCGTAGGGTTAAGCCTTCGTTTTTCAGGATAGTCAATAATTCTCTCAGAAGATCCATTCCTTCAGCAATATCTCGGCAACCAATTATAACCTCGTCGATGTAGTTGATCACACGTTTCGATTTCATTTGTCTGATGATTCCGCTTATAACACTCTGAAACTCCATTGGAGCATTAACCAAACCGAACGGCATAACATTAAACTCATATTGGCCGTTATGAGTTATGAAAGCTGTATATTGCTTTGAGCTTTCAGTGAGTTCTATTTGATAGTAGCCAGAAAATAGATCCAATGTTATGAAGTAGGTACTGTCAGCAATTTGAGACATGATCTCATCGACAGTTGGCATAGGATACGGGCGTTTTCTTGTTGCTTCATTAATCGCTCGATAGCCGACGCACAATCTGTCTTCACCATTCTGTTTTTTCACCAATACGATGGGTGAAGAGTAAGTCGAGTTGCTGTGACGAATAATTTCATTATCTAGAAGCTCCTGTACGATACGGTCCACCACTTGACGTTTCGCTAACGGGATACGGTATGCGCGGCTTTGGATTGGTTTATCGTGTATCAGTTGAATATCCATCTGCTTCGTTTGACACCTTCCCATTTCAGGTATTGTTTCGGCAAAGCACTGTCGAAATTCCGTAATCATTTCGTTAAACTGTCGTTTTTCGTTGCTTGACAATTCTGTTTCAGGTTTAATATTTAACGGCTTAATAGTTTCGAAACGGCATCCATCGGAATCGATAATCATTCGACGGTTTTTACTCAGTAATACGTCAGAACCTAGTAGTAGCGCGTTAGGAATTAGATTGTCATTCACAACGTAAATAACAGCGTTGACAACGCACTCGTCTATGGTAATCACCGCATTTATTTTTTTATCACAAACGAACGAACCACCAGCAAATCCCTTAAGAATGATGGGGTCACACGGTATTGAGTTTCTTGCAACTGATTCGCGCACTAGAGTTCTGTCACTGCCCGGGTCAATAAAGGCATCGACGACCATATCGTCTAATAGAATGTTTTTCGTGATGCGACCGGTTTCCCGAGACACTTGATCTGGCACTCCGTCCGATACCACTTGATTAATATTGCGACTCGCGGGCAAGACACTTTTACAAAATTCAGTTGTATGTCCTGTCTTTGAACACTTTGCACATCGTTCAAGTCGCTGCGGCTGAGGGCAATTCACAGAAATATGTCCCGGCTTAAAACAATTATAACAAACACGGTTCGCGTTTTTCACTGGGGTAGCTGTCAGTTTTTTAATCGGTTCGAAATGTCCGTCGTTTTCCGGTTTTCGTTGCGATGCCTCTGGCAATCTTTGACGGTTCGCTAAAAATCGGTTTACCGCGTCTAACAATTCGTTCGTTGTTTGAAAATTTAATGGAGCGATGGCATTTTGAAGAGGGCCATGATTCAGCCCACGTCGGATATACTGGATGATAGCGGCATCCGATGTTTGTCCTTTTCTTCCCTCGGCGTAAACTCGGTAGAAAAAGTCGATGACTGGTTCTGTCGGTTTTCGTATATACGAACTCATACGAAAATGAATGTCGGCTTCGTTCTCCACATGGGGAAATTCGCTCTCTAATGCTTCGGCAAAATCTTTTAAGTTTTCGAATATTAATCCACAAGAGTCGAACCACAATTTCGCCGAAGTTTTTGTCGGTTCAAAATCAGGAAGAAGTTCAACGATATCTCTGATTGAATGAGAATGATTGAAATGATCGTCGGAGACGATTTTCTTAGGGATATCCGAGTTGTGCTTCTCCGATTTGCTATCAATTTTCTTTGAAAGGCTCTCGACTGTGGCTGCAAGCGAGCTCACGACATCTCGGAGCAATTTGAGCTCATTGCTTTCGTCTTCGATATCGAATTCGTCGGTGCCAGCGCCTTCAATAAGTCGTGTTACTAACTCGGCTTTTGTTCCTTTTGTCGATAAATCTCTCTCCCGTAGCAGTTCTCTCAATGTTCCTACTTTCAGAGATTCCGCTTTTATCAAAGGCATTCTGTTTAGAATGATGAACGGCACAATAAAAAAAAGGGTTTTTAAAACACAAGCGAACAAGGCGGCACTTCGTTTGTTTCCGTGAGTACGACGAAGAGACACACGGCGGTTTCGCGATGGTTGTTTCGAAAGCTAAACGAATATACAACGGCTTAGCAATATCTGTCGTTTGCTAAGCAGCGGCGTCGGCGTACGGTGGATTGTGACGATATTCGAATCGCCAAGTTTGTTTCGGTGAATAGAACGACAAACGGCAAAGATAGTCGGTGGCTGAGCGAATGTTATCGATGACCAAACAATGGCGGCGGCGGCGGTTGATCACGTCGAAAACGAAAATGTTACTTTTTGTTACTTTTCAATTTTACGATTACGATATTACGGCGATTGTGTATTTAACCAAAAGATCCCACTTCTGATCTGTCAAGGATGTGTGGACATGGGATTTTTGGTATAATAAATCACCACACGAGAATTTAAATAAACGAACACGCTTTATTCGAACTTATCGCTCTCGTTCCTCTCACACGACTGACTTCACGGCAGGGTTGTACTTTCGGTGTCAGGGCTTGACATTTGGAAGCAGTAAACTCGCGCGAAATTGCTAAGTTTGAACTGCTATAACTTTGGCGTTAATTGCCTGATTTCCATGAAATTTAGCACATATATACAAAATATTGTCTCCTATGCTGGTACAAAATTCGTAAGTCCTAGGACGAATCTAAGGGGGGTTTTTCAGTAAATTTCTAAAAAGTAGTAATATACTATTAGTAAGTTTATTTGAGCAGATATTGGAATGGGACATAGTTTGAGGCCTAGATTTCATCTAGGCGTACCACCCTGATTTTTTTCGGATTTTTAGGTTGGGTAGTTTCCGAAAATGAGTCCTGTCTCACTTCAAACGCGTACATTTTGACTCCTTACTCACGGACTTTGCAATTTATGCCAAAACTAATGTCAGTTTCGGAAAGTACAAACCAAGACCTTTCATTTGATACCCTACACAACTATATCCGGTGAAAAAATTTTTGGAATCCCCTCTTTGCATGTATGGGGAGCCCCCCTTTAAATTCCACCTAAATTTATGCCACTCGCTGTATGCGTGGGATTTCAGAGTTCCCATCTATCCACCAAATTTCGTTCGGATCGGTTTAGCTGTTTTGGAGAAAAATGCGTGTGACAGACAGACAGACAGACATTGAATCGATTTTAATAAGGTTTTGTTTTACACAAAACCTTAGAAAGCAATGGTTAGATCAAACAAACTTTCATGGTTTTCCCGATGCCAATAATTTCATCAAAAAATCAACTGTGGAATCAATCGAACAATGTACAAAAAATTCATATTTGTGATAATAATTTAAACAATCTTTCATTGCAGAGTTCCGGTAAAAGTTCGGTAATCGAAAGTTTAGTAGGACGCTCATTTCTACCCCGTGGCACTGGAATCGTAACTCGGCGACCTCTTATTTTACAATTAATTTACACTCCACTCGATGACAAGGAAAACAGATCTGCTGAAAATGGTTAGATCGATTCGACGTTTTGTTTAAACGACGTCTTCTTTAAATGTATCATTTCTTTTATTCAGGAACGCTTCAACTTGAAGAATGGGGAAAATTCCTCCACACGAAAAACAAAATCTTCTCCGATTTCAATGAGATTCGTCGTGAAATCGAAGAAGATACCGATCGAATGGCTGGATCTAACAAAGGAATATGTCCAGAGCCGATCAATCTTAAAATTTACTCCATGCGTGTTGTTAATTTGACTCTAGTTGACTTACCGGGACTCACAAAAGTTCCAGTCGGTGACCAACCTGAAGATATAGAAACACAAATTAAAAATCTGCTCATAAAATATATTGAAAATCCCAATTCAATCATCTTGGCCGTAACCGCAGCCAATACAGACATGGCTACAAGTGAAAGTTTAAAACTGGCTAAGGAAGTCGATCCGGATGGGCGCAGAACTTTGGCTGTTGTCACGAAACTTGATCTCATGGATGCCGGAACTGATGCTATTGATATTTTATGCGGGCGTGTGATTCCCGTAAAATTAGGTATAATAGGCGTCGTAAATCGCTCGCAACAGGATATTATCGATCAGAAACAAATCGAGGAGCAATTGAAAGATGAAGCGGCTTTTCTGCAAAGAAAATATCCAACGCTTGCAACTCGTAATGGCACACCGTACTTAGCAAAAACTTTGAATCGTTTACTAATGCATCATATCAGGGATTGTTTGCCGGATTTAAAGGTACAATAATATTTAAAAACAAATTGTTTTTAACTTCTGGATATTTGATCGCAATTTATCTGT
The DNA here is from genome assembly GCF_905115235.1 of Hermetia illucens. NCBI lineage: Eukaryota > Metazoa > Arthropoda > Insecta > Diptera > Stratiomyidae > Hermetia > Hermetia illucens. The sequence continues at coordinate 143,282,737 of NC_051849.1, forward strand.
GACATGAATCAAAATCATTGAAAAAATCATAAACCTTTTCTATGTTCTAAAAATTAACTTAATGTTCTAGACCCGTGTGAACGTTATGGTCTCCCAGTTCCAATCGCTCCTTCATTCTTACGGCGAAGATGTGTCAGATAAAAGTCAGACACTTTTGCAAATCATCACGAAGTTCGCTAGTGCCTACAATTCTACAATCGAAGGAACAGCTCGGAACATAGAAACGACTGAACTTTGTGGTGGGGCTCGGATTTGTTATATTTTCCACGAAACATTTGGTCGAACATTGGACTCCATTCATCCTTTGAGTGGTTTGTCAAAAATGGATATCCTGACCGCGATTCGAAATGCCACAGGCCCGAGACCGGCACTATTCGTTCCAGAAGTGTCATTTGAGTTGTTAGTCAAAAGACAAATTCGACGTTTGGAAGAACCTTCTTTACGTTGTGTTGAACTCATTCACGAGGAAATGCAAAGAATTATTCAGCATTGCGGCAACGAGGTTCAACAAGAAATGCTCAGGTATGTATTACGGGTGTACTCCTTTTGTTTGTAAAAAAATATACTCTACTTCTGATAGTGTCGATAGGTTCCCTAAACTACATGAAAAAATCGTCGATGTAGTGACACAGTTACTGCGACGTCGACTTCCAACAACAAATTGCATGGTTGAGAATTTGGTAGCTATCGAGCTGGCATACATTAACACGAAGCATCCAGATTTTCATAAAGATGCGGCCCTGGTTCCTAGCTTGCTTAAATCCGATATGATTGAACAATGGGCACAACAACAAAATGCAGTTCAACGCCGAAATGGACCACAGCCAAGACCAATGTCGACACATATAGTTGGCACTCAAGGAGAGGGAGATCGAGCTGAACCAGTACAGGTGAGTTGATGACTGGAGAAATGTTACGAAATATGCGAAATTATGAAGAATATGATGTTATTACGACTTTAGAGCAGGAGTATTTGTTTTGGCTAGCGGTAATTAAGTGAAAGTGGAGAAATTTTGATAATTTAGCTATGTTTTCTTCAACGATGAAATAACCATACTATGAATTTGCCAAGCACATTTGTCGAAGAATTGTTATGGGAAGAATATGTCTTCTACCCTTCTGCTTTGAAGCTATTCTTGGCCCCCTCACACCCTGCTAGGAGCTTCCTCGCATGCTTTTGTTTTCCTCTCCTTGTCAAGCTGATTCTCTCGGACTTCGCTGTGTGTGGCTCTTTGATGTAGATCAAGCAATGCACTATTCCATCGCTAGCTGTGTCATTTGTTTCTCAATACAAATATATGGTAATCTTGCATCGTCCTACTCATTTACTCTCACATTCAATCATTTGGTAATTCATCTTGAGTCTTTCGTTTTTCGAGAAGATCTCGCCGGTTCCGTTTTCTCTCTTTCAAAAACATATTTTAATGTTACCCCTTTTTCCAATAAGACTATTGAAATCGTACCACTATTTTGCCTTTAGAATCGGACATCATTCCCTTATTCGTATACATGAGGACTACATTTCGGTCATTGCAGTTTGAATTGCTCCGTTTGGATAAATATATTTCGGATCTTGCAACATGTAGAACTCTAACATATTTGAGACAGTTTTTTTTTACTTCCATATTTATTTAATATACTGGGATCATCTTCAATGCATAATACGTTAGGAAACATCACTCGCTAACAGTGGTGGTCATAAAATTCAGATAGTCATCGCATTGCAAAGTTCATCATGACGAGAAGACGGAAGTGGCAACGGGTAGGTGACACATTGAGAGCGGTCAACAGCTTCCTCGCTATCTATAATGGAACCCCTCATTCCAAGATGACCAACGAGGCGATGATCATCCTAGAGCTACGCGCACAGAACAGTGGGAGAAAAGTGCAAGCTTTCCGAGATGTTGTGAAGGGCTGAAGACATTGACAGTAATGGCATGTACATGTGGCTAACAGACTAGGTTTCATTTAAGATTTGACAACTATATGTACTACACTTGGTTAATCCAAACTCGAATTGCAAATGCTGGGCTGCATCTAGTCAGATGAGTATCATGGATTGTTGATAATCACATGACCTACCGGGTCAGCTATAAATATCAGAGGTTATTCCCGTCGTATTTGCTGCGCTTTCTCTCCCCCTTTCTGAGGAAGTAAACCTCCTTAAAAAAATACGTGATACGAGATAAAAGCATCGACGCACCTCGCATGAATTGCAATTGCGTTACAGTGTATTTCAGCAGCATCTGTTTAAATACCTTCCTTACCTTTGAGGCGACCAAGGGGCTCTGTTGTAGAACTGACCGTTTCTCCATTACTGACGAGAACAAAAACGAAGAAATTGCCTTAACTACAGTACCCATCATAGTTAAGAGCTCCTCAATAACATCAGAGTGGCGGTGATGCCGTCAACCACCACAAACAGAAGATCTTAGCACTATATGGTTTGGACGAATCCACTCAAAATGGAGTCCCGCAGTTTGCAGACGTCGACTCCATAACGCGTTCATGGCGTAAAATACTCTATAACATGCTGGTCAGAATCAATAACGTTCTTTTAGAAAAACAACTTAGGGATATTCTTAAAATTAATTTTTCGTAACCAATTCTCAAGAACAAAAATCGCATATAAGCCGCTAAGCACTCACTTGTCGATATGGCTCAGGGATTCGACGCAGCGTAAGGTGATGTGGTCAATGCAGGTGCAACGATAAATAACTTTGCGGAGAGACCGTCAAGCCCATGATTTCTCTTCTGCTCCAGTCTTAACAGTTCGTATCCGAATGATACGGTTAGGAACCGTGGTGAAGTATTCTTTCCATCTCATCAGTTGTTTATCATCGTGGATGAGAAGTCGACCGTCAGAATCCGACACCGGATTCACATCACTTGACTTTCAGAGTATAAAAGCACATTGCCGCAAGATGGAGAGGAGTATTCTAGAGAATCCCACCATCTTACTTCGCTTAGGCCCAGAATTTCCAGCTTATATTGCTGGAATTCCCGCCCAGGGGAGAAAGCGAGCATTCTAAGGACCCTCGATACCGTTGTCGAGGAGCGTGCGCACATTCCGGAAACCAATCATAGTCCATTTTCGATAGCCGAAGGTCGTTGCCCTGAGATCAGTCCCTATTCAGGCGTTGTTGACTTTTCGATAACACGATAACCAGGAAGGAGTGAGCCCATATGAATGGGGGTCGTAGGGAAACATTTCATTTTCAATTACTCGAGACAGACATGTATGTATTTACATATCAATGTAAATGAAACTTTGGGATAATGCCTAATTCAGGTAGATATGTTTGTACATTAAACCAGAGGTATTCAATATACGTACTTTATATGTACATATGTATGCTTTTATGCACGAAGTAAATCGTGTTTTTCCTTTAATTGGCATACACTAAATTCACTTGATACTTCACGATTACAGTACATTTTAGAACCAATAAACGATCTATTTCCGGTTTCTTCCGGGGTAGTGAAAGACCTGCTTTGGCTCATGACAAAATATCACAATTTGATAAATCACTCGATGACAAAACGAACAATCGTATACTTTAGTATCACGTTACACTAAGATCAAATGGGTAAAAACTAATAACGACATCTGCTCCTGCGTGGTGTGAACGCAAGAATGCATTTGTTTAGGTTCTTATACTGATAATGTACTCACATTTTAAAATGTTAATGCAACATAAAAAATATCGGATGTCCTCATTTCAGGCGTGTTACGCCACTGATGCAAGACAACATTTTTGCCTCTATTGACGCGAGGTGGTCTTCATTGCCCTTGTTAGCACTCGGAACCCTAGAAGACGACAAAGTAAACGGCACTGCGGTAGAGTGCGCAGAGGATTTGCTCCAAATTGCAATGGTACGTGAAGTAATTTCATAGTGGAGAACATCGATCTGAGGTACTTAGATCCATCAGCTCTTGCCAGGTCCTGGTCGTTTCAATATATCTGCACATTGCGAATTTTACTCTTTGTGGTGCGGTGTAGTAATTAAATCCTATACCAGTTTGGCTTCTCTAGATCCATGAATACAATGTAGAAAAGGCACTACTTCTCACAGCGTTTCCCCATGAGAACCACAGCTTATATTGGGTTAGTTGTTTTGCAATTTTGTGGAACAATGACGTGAATACATTTCCGGAATGGGCTCAAAAATCATTACATCGTTATATGGAATAAGAACCGGATAGTAATTTGAACATTTTGCTTCTTTTTAAATTTTGCTAGCTGGATTGTTTCCTAGTAACACAATTGAAGAATTCATTCACATAGGGTGTTGGATCCCAAAACGTCGCTTTCTAGAGTTCAGCTGCGGTGTCCTCAGGCTCTGTTCTTTCCCCGGTTTCATTCGTTTCAGTCCCTCACTTGGTAAGCAGTTTTTCATTCTTACCGTTAACACCACAAAAGTGGTCGATATCGCATTTGCGTTGGCTTTTGACAAGTCAGTATAGTTTTCTCCCAAATGTGCAGTTTATAATAAAGATGTTTGTAATGGACTAAGACTTTCCTTCTCACGGACATTCATTTGGACACCAACATTAGGAAGCCAAGTACATTGCTTGATGAATCACTTACCGACGTTAACGGTATGGGGCATACGCTGCTTTGTGGATCGCATCCTTGGTTCGATTCGACTTTCAAGTGAGTGAGCGAAGGGCCAGAGCGCTCCTCACGTTTGGTTTGATGTGCAGGACAGCAATCAACAGCCGCTCTCAATGAGGAGCAGAAAATGGTGAAGAATACCGTCAATCTGGGTCTCACCATGAGAGACCAGACAAGATTTAACCTAGTGAAGTCGAATTTCATCCCGCTTTACACATTTAAGGTGGCATATATACTATCAACTGATAGTTTCTGGTTAAGCAACCTTTCGAGTCCATTATCTTCGCGAATAATACTACGTCGTGAGTGCGCAAACATTCTCATAATTTCATGAATCGAAAACTAGGTACAGCCATTTATACGAATCAGCTAACCCTCTCATCTGGCACGTACCTTCGCAACCTTGTTAGTATAATGCTTACTTATCATCGCCATCTGTACGCATTCCTGATGATGATCTTTGTCAGCTGAACGATATACTTGCACATAAACATGTCGAGTGGATGCGAAAATTTGAAAACTTTATACAAATATTTAATTTTATTGCTATCGATCACCAATAAATGTGATATATTTCTTGAAAAAATATTTTCTCCATTATAGGCTCGAGTTGTTCGTCTATTAAACTTCAGTGAAAAATCTGTTTGGAATTTTGTTGGCGATTATCTCGAATCTGAGGTTGTTTCAAAATTGTTGTTTTCTGTTCCGAATTGTGCTATTAGCTAATTGTTTTAGTTGGCATGGATTTATTATTCTGACCCTTGAAATATTTAAAAGGGAAATCTATTTTAAAATGCATTTGATTTGTTTTTCATTATTGATTTCATTCAGACCGTAATATCCCTGTTTTGAACGAACCCTTATACCACTTTTCGAAACTATTCATACCTTGCTCATTTTTTTTAAATATTTCGTTAATATTTTAAAATTTTCATTCATTTTAGTTATTGTGAATGTGTCCGTCGCCTATTAACTTTAACTAACCTCATCATATATATTTTCAGAATCACGTCATGGAGAATTCGCAGCCACCACAGCAACAGCAACAAAACAGTTGGCTGTCGAATATCCTCCCACCCCCATCTGGTCATTCAGAAAGTGTAGAAAGCTCGGCCAGTAATACACCAGTACACAATTCAGTTCAGAGCCCACTGAAGCCTGTTAATCTACTACCCGATGTTCCAACGCACACTAACACCCGAAAGCTGACAGATAAAGAGCAGAAAGATTGTGATGTAATCGGTAAGCTCACTGCACATCACCAGAACCCATTAAACACATGTACTTAAAACTGTCTTTTATAACTTCAGAGCGCCTCATTAAATCGTATTTCTATATTGTGAGGAAGTCTATACAGGACTCGGTACCAAAAGCTATTATGCATTTCCTAGTAAACTACGTGAAAGACAATTTGCAAAGTGAACTTGTTACACATTTGTATAAATCAGACAAAGCTGAAGAACTGCTGAACGAGTCGGATCATATTGCAGTTAGGCGAAAGGAAGCGGCAGATATGTTGAAGGTAAGCATAATTTATATAGTGTATTTAACTATCTGAATCCGGCAGATATTGTTCTGCCTATTCGTATTTGCGAAACCTGTGGATATTTTTCGGATACTAGAAGCAGTGAGCTAATCTCATGATACACTTCACTACACTTTGAACATGGATGTAAAATTATCATATTTTACAATGTTCGCTCCGCTGGCGGGTTAGTTAGTGCTGCTTTGTTCGAAACGCCCATTTGTCCTTCTGATGTTTGATGTAGACATAGTCATTTACCTGACACAAGCACAGAAAAAGGAAAAGATGTCTTAGCTTTCAAATGCTTTCTCTTCTCAAAATAATTCTTCAGATTTGAAATATTTTTCGAGTTTATAGTACACTATTTTTTGTCTACACCTGCAACGCCTTTTAATTTTCTCATTGGATATTAAGTCCGACTCCTCCATACATACGTACAACATGATAAGCTAATTAAGGCGCTAATATTCACTATCAAGGCGAATACTAACATTTCAATACAAAAAAAAAATCGTATTGACACTTGGAAATATTGATCTACCAGAATTGGTAATCACACTCGTAAACACGAATACGTTAGTATTCACTTTCGGACGTAAGCCATATTCGTGTTCACTTGTGTACATGCCAAATATTCACTTATTCGAAAACAAATATGTTCATATTCTTATTCATAGAAAATTATCGTACAAATTTATTCGTATTCGTATTTCATGATCATCAACGGCGCAACAACCGGTATCCGGTCTAGGCCTGCCTTAATAAGGAACTCCAGACATCCCGGTTTTGCGCCGAGGTCCACCAATTCGATATCCCTAAAAGCTGTCCGGCGTCCTGGCCCCCGCCATCGCTCCATCTGAGGCAGGGTCTGCCTCGTCTTCTTTTTCTACCATAGATATTGCCCTTATATACTTTCCGGGTGGGATCATCCTCTTCCATACGGATTAAGTGACCCGGCCACCGTAACCTGTTAAGCCGGACTTTATCCACAACCGGACGGTCATGGTATCACTCATAGATTTCGTCATTGTGTAGGCTACGGAATCGTCCATCCTCATGTAGGGGGACAAAAATTCTTCGGAGGATTCTTCTCTTGAACGCGGCCAATAGTTCGCAATTCGTCTTGCAACTGGCAAGATCATTGTCTTGTACAGTAAGAGCTTTGACCCTATGGTGAGACGTTTCGAGCGGAGCAGTTTTTGTAAGCTGAAACAGGCTCTGTTGGCTGACAACAACCGTGCGCGAATTTCATCATCGTAGCTGTTATCGGTTGTGATTTTCGATCCTAGATAGGAGAAATTATCAACGGTCTCAAAGTTATATTTCCTATCCTTATTCTTCCCGTTTGACCAGTGCGGTTCGATGTTGTTGATTGGTTGGTTTTCGGTGCTGACGTTGCCACCATATACTTTGTCTTGTCTTCGTTGATGTGCAGCCCAAGATCTCGCGCCGCCTGCTCGATCTGAATGAAGGCAGTTTGTACGTCTCGGGTGGTTCAATATCGCCAGCATAGGCCAGTAGTTGGGTGGACTTAAAGAGGATCGTAACTTTTGCATTTACCTCAACATCACGGATCACTTTCTCGAGGGCCAGGTTAAAGAGGACGCATGATAGGGCATCCCCTTCTCGTAAGCGGTTCTTGATGTCGAATGGTCTTGAGAATGATCCTGCTGCTTTAATTTGGTTTCGCACGCTAGTCAATTTCGTCGGGATACCGAATTCTCTCTTGACTGGGTACAGTTTTACCCTGGCTATGCTATCATAGGCGGCTTTAAAGTCGATGAATAGATGGTGCAACTGGCGTCCATATTCCAACAGTTTTTCCATCGCAGGCCGCAGAGAGAAAATCTGATCTGTTGCTGATTTGCCTGGAGTGGAGCCTCTTTGGTATGAGCCAATGATGTTCTAAACGTATGGTTCCGTCCGGCTTAGCAAGATAGCGGAGAATATCTTATAGATGGTATTCAGCACTGTGATACCCCTATAATTACTGCACTGTGTGATACCTCCCTTTTTATGTATGAGACAGATCATGCCTCGTTGCCAATCGTCAGGTATTGATTCGCTGTCCCATACCTTGAGCACAAGTTTATGAACCACTTGGTGTAACTGGTCGCTTCCATATTTAACTAATTCGACTGAAATTCCATCGGCTCCTGGCGACTTATGATTTTTGAGCCGATGAATTGCACGGACTGTTTCTTCTGTACTTGGTGGTGGCAGTATTTGTCCGTCGTCTTCAGTTGGCAGGACCTCCAACTCGTCGATGTTCTGGTTATTCAGTAGCCCATCAAAGTACTCAACCTCGCTCTAATATGCCCATTCTGTCGGAAATCAGATTTCCCTCTTTGTCTCGGCAGGATGAGCATCGAGGTGTATAAGGCTTTATCCTGCCGACTTGTTGGTAAAACTTCCGCGCCTGGTGCGGTTGCTCCCTATACTTTTGTAGTTCAGAGACTTGTTGGTTCTCCAAGGCTTCCTTTTTCCGTCTGTGAAGTCGCTTCTCCGCTCGATGGAGTTCGTGTCTCTGCGCGTGCCCGCCGTGCTTTGAGAATGAAACATTACTCGGTATGCAGCATTCTTCCGTTCCGTACCTAGCTTACATTCATCGTCAAACCAGCCGTTCCGGCTTTTCATGGGGCTGGGGCTAAGTATGTTTGTGGCTATATCAATGATAACGTTCTTCAGGTGGTTGTGAATATCATTTATTGATGGACCTCTGTTGACTGCGGTTATTGCGGCATCCATTTCCCTCTTATAGGACTTGACTCTCACTTGATTGTCAGAGGGGATTCTGGGTGGTGTTGTTATTCGAGCTCGAAGCACCATGCCAATGAGATAGTGACCCGAATCTATATTGGCCCCCCTATATGTTCTGACATTCATCAAGGCTGAGAGGTGACGGCGTTCGATCAACACGTAGTCAATTCTTTTGAAAGTAGTCCCGTCTAGAGAGGCCCATATATGTTTGTGGACCGCTTTCCGCGCAAACCAGGTACTTCCAACAACCATTTCGTGTGACACTGCTAATTGAATAATCCGCAGTCCGTTATCATTTGTATTTTGGTGTAAGCTATGGAACCCAACGTATCGCCCGAATACGGGGTCCTTCCCTAATTGTCTGTTAAAATTCCCAAGTACGAATTTGATATCATATCTGGGACAGGCTTCGTTCGTTCTACTGCCTCGTAGAAGGTATCCTTCTCCGACTCTGCAGTCTCCTCTGTAGGGGCGTGAACGTTAATGAGGCTTATATTTCTAAACTGGCCTCGCAAGCGCAGAGTGCATAGCCGTTCGCTTATGTTTTCAAAACAGATAACAGCAGGTTTCATTTTTTGGCTGACTGAGAAACCTACTCCGAGCACATGGTTTTCTGGATGGCCACTATAATATATGGTGTGAGAATGGGTCCGTTACAGAAATTATCAATTTCGACCCCCCGCACTCCCTACCTTTCCATCAAATGTCAAAAGTAAGACCGGCTTCGGAAAATACTACTCGAGACTTTTCATTTGATACTCGATTTGACTACATTTGGTGAAAAATATGTACAAATCTTTCTGCATGTATGGAGATTCCTCCTTACATTCAACGTAGAAGGATGTAGAATATAAACACAGTTCCCATCTTGCCACCAAATTTGATGTCAATCGTTATAATCGTCTCCGAGAAAAATGCATGTGACAGTGGACAGACATTTATTGTTTTAATAAGGTTTTGTTTTACACGAAACCTTAAAAATCACCCCTAATACGAAATTATTGAATTTAATGATTGCATAGCTGACGTGAGCTTCAAACTATTTGTTACTTGTTTATTTCAAAGTATTTATTAAAATGACGGGCTCTCCTGGACCCGTACAAATTTTAAGTTTTTCTAACTTTTTTCCACCATAATGAGACCCACTCTGTGTCAGTCTTTTGACCATACGCGTTATCGGGATTCTATTTATCAAGGTAGCTTCCTTTAGTGGGTTTTTCTTGGATGATCCACGGTTCGTTAGAGCATGCACCCCACAATATGATGGTGCCACTGCAGTGTTTAATTGTTTACTGAATATTACGATTTTCTAAGGCAACACCAGCTCTTCTCTACACCAATTGTGGGCATCGGAAACGAAAATTTTGAATTTAGATATGCCGCCATAAATAACTCTTTTGTCTTATTAATAACCTCTTGAGCATTTTTAAGTCGTTTTTCAATATTTCTTTGGGGAAGCATTGGCTTCTTTCTCGGATTATAGGCCCTATTCCCTCTCTGTGAAGAAAATTCCGAACGGTTTGAGGATTAACTGTTACAATATCTTTGTTCCAAAATTCTTGGCAATAGATATTGCAGTTGCCTTGGAGTTGCTCTTAATGTCCCGCCAAATCTGATGACCACTGTTTGTTTTGCGAAAAACAGTGCCACTTTCTTTAATGTTTTTAAGGTTTTTTTGCCACTTGCATAAGGGATAAGATAAGGCATAACGTTGGGAAATTTGAAGAAAATCTTATTAACAAAGTTATCGAAACTGAAACTTTACATTTTCTGCGAATTTCGTGCATTCTAAAAGTAAAGTATGACTTCATCATTCGTCAATACCACAACAAAGTGAGCTCATGTGAATGGAAAGTCGCAGGGAAACATTTCGTTTTAATTTTTTAATCATTTATATATAAATATCAATAACTCCAGACAAACATATGTGTATATTTATACGTATATAAATCAAGCTTCGGGGTAGTGCCTAATTCAGATAGATATATTTGCACATTTATCAAGCTGTATTTAATATACGTACTTTACATGTATATACTTTTATGCACAAAGTAAATCCAAAATAGGTGTCCAATCAATTTATATACATGCATATCGACCCCGACATCAGTAATGTTTGTTCGTTGAAAAAAATATGAAGGAATATTTTGTGTTTTTAGTCACATACGGATGGAAAAATGTGCGTAGAAAGTTTCACACATAAGATGAACACAAAACCTTTATACCCGAAGCACCAGCTTCCGGTATTCCGACTTGTTTATTACTAATCAACTTTCATCATTCATCAACTTGACTTTGAGTTTTTTATAATTTGAGCTGTTTCCTAAATGCTTTCATCGTTATTGTCATATTTAATGATCAGCTCTTCTGAATGGCAGGACGACTGCTTATCGTCCACTTTCGGCTCTTTAACGCACGATACTTGCAATGAATTAATTGTCATTGTAGATTCCAGAAATCCAGGACTGATAAACACAACACGAAACATAAAGGCATTCTCTTTTGAGCAGCGATGCATTCAGTGGTCCAAGTTTTTTTGGCTGGGATAAACACTTTTTTGTTTTTCCGTAATATTTCTGTGTAACAACAAATTAGTAAGATAACAAAAGCAGTAGCAAACAGCCGTAACGATTATTACTTTTTCTTTCTTCTGAAATTGGATTAGAAGGTCTATTGAAGTTTTCGAGTACCTTGGGCCATCACGGTCTGAGTGCTCAGAGGCTATAGCTTGTCCAACCATTTAGTTGGTTGACTGTGTGTATTAAAGCAGAATAAATTGAGTAGTTTTTAGGATAGGGCAACAGTTTTAAAAAATCGTGTTTTGATAAAAACGTATTTAAAAGTTGTATATAATTCATAATAATGGACCTTCTCCTCTTCTTCTTCAAAGAAATCATGCAAGGCCGTTTCCTCTTCTCCGATAAGCAGTTGAGTTCGAGAATATTCGATGCGACAGCCAGAACTGCACCACCCCGATGAGAGAGCCCTCTTGCTTCGTACACTTCTTTCGTTTTACGGCTGAAACTTTTCAACGGATTCAAATTTAAGTTTAAATTTGTGAACACAAAAAAAGTCGATTTTTTTATCGGACACACTAGATGGGCTTAAGCAGTTTGTATATCTAGGTCGCGTTGTTTCTATTGACTTCCATGACGCTCATATAATAAGCGGAACGGAAAACCAAATGTTCGCGTTTGCTATTTTTTACAAATGTGGGAAATACGGTTGGCTTAAAATCATTATCAAACCTAATATAACCGTAAACGAAAAACTTTTTTTTGTGGGCTAGATATATGTGTATGACTAAGTTGCCAACGTTTTGGTGGAACACCAAAAAATGTTAATTGGGTCACCGAATATGGAAATTACTTTCCTAGTAAAGGCACGCATCCGCCATGGAGTTACCAGATGCAAAAGAATTGAGGAAAAGTGAAGATATCTCTGAAGTTATGGGAAAGGCTGACGCATATGATCAATATGATGATCCGCGGCAAAAACATATAATTTAGAAAACTATTGCTACTATACGGTTGCTAAATTGAAAACTACTTTATTTACTTACAGGCTCTCACCCGCGCCAATCACATCATTAGTGAAATACGCGAAACTCATATGTGGTAAGGTGTTGACTACTATCGGTGATTCGTGAATTTTCTACAGAGATCTTAGCATGCGGTGGAACGTTCTTCTGCAAAATATTAATATAAAAATCCCACTTATTTACTCATTTTTACTTATTGCTTGCTTTCTTTACAGTAACTTTTTCTTATCTTTCTAAAGTTAAAAAATGTCATCTTTTTATTCTAATCATTTCGTTTCAAACTGGCGCTTAGAATTGTGAATTTAATGAATCTTAAAATTACTGACATTTATTACTGTTAAACAAAATTAAAAACTATTCACTATTCGAAAAAGACGGTATAACGCTCGCTGAGGCATAAAGTGGACGGACTTTCTGCCCATTAGAATGTTAGAACTGAAGAAACTCGTCTAATTTGGAGCATTTTGGTATTGGATTGTGTTTATGGGGTTTGTAGTAGAGCTAGATTCAGTCACTCTAAATTCATACTTTTCATTCAAAATTATACTTAACTGTTCGAAAAGCTCACAAAAAAAGCAGTACCCATTATTCCGGACGTATGTATTGCATGCAGCAGATGTCAGCGATGTCTAAACCTATAAAAGTCGTACCTACCGAAATCAATACACAAGAAATGACACGAAACCGCCTACATTTTATGGCGATGGATAGCAGCGAAACCCAAATATGACATGAACGTTTAGTATCATATGCATTTTTAAAAGTATTTAATACATCCAAATATAGAAGCAGGAGGGAGAAATATATGGAAATATAAGAGGGTTGCGTGTGAATATTATTAGAAGTTAGGCGTGTTTTTTTTATTTTTCAATTATTGTTTAGAAATATTTGTAGTGATAATTAAACTATACAATTGTTGATAAGACTTCATTCATTTTTCATATTCTTTGAATATTATATTGTTACGAAAGCTTATAAACAATAGTCAAATGCGAGTTTTATTTAGAATAAACCTTTTTGAATTTTTGTTGATAAACGTGATAATCAGAAACCGAACAGAAACAGAATAGTTGTAATTTTTAGGCAAAATGCATAATAATTGTAATACCAACATTATAATTGTGAATAATTTATTCAACTGAACCTTTACTTTCTTTCTAACCTATCTCCTTCATCTTTCAATTCTCATTGTTAATTTAGCATGAAAAGCAAAGTTTAGTGTTAAGAGGTCATTCCCACGATAGGAGAAAAAAGAAATACCGGAAATGTAGGGGAGAAAGGTCAGAAGTAAAAGTCGAGAAACAAATACGGAAACAAACTGAAAAACTTGAGAAATCAATATCTATCAAATGCTAGTCTTAATGAACAAAAATTGTTTATATTTGGCGCCAATAAATGCTAAATAGTCAATGAAGTTGTTTATTTGATTTTTGTTGTCATTGTTGGCTATCAAATCTTGGAATTGTTTAATGATAAAACCCTTCAGAGAACTCTAGGTTGACCACCGGCACAACCAATGCAAATCCGTTGTGAGTGAACCTAATTGGTTTTTCATTTATATTTTCTATTTCATAATATAAGATTTTCAAAAGTGAAGTGAATAAAATACTGACTTAATGCTGTAGACTTCAAGTTAGAAAAAAATGTTGCAGACCGATTCTAACTAATGGAAGTGTTACTGTAATATATAGGTGCATAAATAATTCGTATGATTCCTCAAGAATCAAGTTCACTTAGCAAGGGCGAGATCTTTTGCGGTTGCCGTTTACCTTATTATAACCGTCATGGAAAGTAGGATTTATTTACTTCCTCCGCCACCATATCCATTTAGCCAGGGTGTCACGTTCACGATGGGAGAAATTTTAATAGCGAGTTATTCCAAAATATTGAATGAATTTTCCATAACTAAGCCCACGATTTTTAAATGTAATTCGAAAGCTAACATAATAAGGCAACTTTCGACATTTGCAGACTTGAAAATTTACAATATTGAACTCTGGAATTCAGATGAAAAATCAATTTTGAAATTTCTTTACAGTTTGAACGGCTGTATCTTCGGAGTAACGGTAACCTTTGCAATCGGAAAAATATCCATTTATATGAAAATTTATGTAGTTTCCGGTTACAAAAAGGATGAAACTGGATGTTTTGGTCGTACAGAGATGAGGGGTACAACCCTTCAACTCTCCGAAGAAGTGAAATATCTTTCTAGATAGAATGCTTCTTGGAAACAAACCTGTAAAGATGGAACGAGCTCTCACAGCTTATGGGCTGTGCAGACGGACTTTGCCTCGACATGAGGACTTAGACTACAACCCAGGTACAAACCGATGTGGGTGTGACAGCCACTGTTATACTGTTCTCCGAAGGTTGAGAGAAAAATCGGAAAATTTTTTATGGTCTGATGAATACAAAATAGTTTTGCGTAGTGACAGAGGGTCTCACAGATACGTAACGCACCCACTCCATTTTGCTGTTGGTCTTATGTACATACACATTAAAAACGAATAAGCACAGACGTTCAAGCATTATGGTGGGGGCTGATATTAATTCTATGGTATAGTTCTATACATTGGATCAAAACAACCATGGTTATGTGAATATACTGCAAGGCGTCATGCTGCAGGGCGGAAAAGTCAATAAAATGGATAACGGTCCAAAATGTACCAGCAAAAATGCAGAAAGTTGCTTGAGAACAATAGAAATAAAGCTTGCAAAGTTAGCAGCGCAATCACCAAACCTCAATCCTATTAAAAGCTTATGCATGTTAAGCATGCCGTTAGTATTGCAAAATCTAAAAACAACAACGACCCTTCGCGCATCTTGGTGTGCCATTCCCCTGTAGAGCAATGTCACCGCCTTGTCGACCCAATAAGCAATCGGTGTAGGGGCGTGATTAAAGATAACACGTATACAACGAAATGTTAACCATAATTTAATATTTTCTTCTCATTCGAATATAAAAAATAAAAAGTTTTTTAAAAAAACTTTCGACTACCATTTTTTTGGGCGTTCGTTTATTTGATTTTTTTAAACAAAAGTAAAAGTTATATCTATTTCGCTTTTGATAAAAGTAGTAAAATTTTAATAAAAAGTCGTACTTTCAATCATTTGAATTATCCTCTAATACTGATACAAGCGCTCATAAACTTATTTTCTTAGATATATGACGACACAAGGAAAGGGAGGGGCACAGAAAGAGGAAGAGGAAGACTTATTGGAAGAACTGAATACAGTTCTTGCAATGTCCTCCGATTCAAATATTCCTTAAAAGTAGAGAAAACTGAGTTCTTGACAAATGCCTGGCATGATATGCGGAAGTCTTCTATATCGATTTTTCCCTTGGGACAATATAAGCATGCAATGGTTTTTCAGGCTAAAGTGGATGGCATCCGAAAAGCGGCAACCTGGGTGATTAACAAGCGATTGAAGGGCAGGTGCACCGTCGTCTGCAGCGATAGCCAGGCTACCCTGATCGGATGCCTTAACAAAATAGGGTACGATTTCCCCCATGCCGAGACCGAAACCAGCAATTGGAGTGTCAGTAGCATTGACTAAACTGGGAACGAACTTGCCGTAATGATAGGTGGCAGAGTTTAAATGCTGCTAAATACACCAAACTTTTCCTGCCAGAACCAAGCAAGCGTACTGTAAAGTTTATCCTGGCGAAAAGCAAGAAGACTAGCGGAGGTATTGTAAACATTCTAACTGGCAATGATTTACTAGCTGGACTTATGTATAAAATAGGAATTGTACAAGATGATACATGTCCCTTCGGTAATGAGGAAGCAGAACTTATAGAGTATTTTCTATGTGAATGCCACGCCTACGGACGCATCGTCAGATTTTTGGCGTTGCTAAACCCCAGTTGAAGCAAGTAGAGATATAGTGAATAGGGACCGGTTTCCTGCAAAAGAACCAGTACATTACATAACGGGTGAGTCGCGGGAATCAAGTGGTCTTGTAGGAACTAGCAGTCGGCCATTATGAAAGGAGCGGGACGTACGGCGTATGCAATCCACTCCTTCCCTTAGCATTTTACTGAAATGATTCAATTTCTGTATGTGACTTAATCTTAGAACCTTGAACAACCAGTTCAATCCATAAAATGCAACTATCCACGAAATAGACGTTAGAAGTACCTGGTTCACAAACAAACGTGGGCCTCTCCAGAAAGGATAATTTTATTTCAAATTGATCACGTGTTAATTGAATTCTGCCATTCCTCACCATTGATTAAAAAACGGGGGGGAGGGTTATGAGCCAGTATTAAGGCCAGAATGTCGGAGATGGTCATTGTCCACCCTCTCAAGGGAAAGGAGGAAAAAGGCGGGTGAATCTCCCGAAAAGTTACGATTGGGAAGTAATCAGGAAGGAGGAACTTCAGTTGAACGGCCAAACTTATCTCTCTTGCATAAACGGGAAGTGTCTGGAGGCACTGAAAAAGGGGAACTATAAAGTGCGGTTTGGAGGCAGGAACGTAAAGAAGAAAGTCTTCCGCTCCCTGAAGGCGAACGACGACCTGAAACCAGCCGACACCGCAAACAAGCTGTTGGAGGAGACGGAAATCGACTGTCCGAAGGAGATTGACGAACCGGATATCCATGCAGAAGCTGAGGGTAGCGCAGATAAATCTGAAGCACTCGAAGTGCACCTCGGCTAATCTGCTATTATTCCTCCGAGAAGAAGACGTCGACGTTGCATTAATACAGGAGCCCGAACCAGGAGGCCGAACCATTAAAGAGTTTGAAAGTAAATTTGACAATTTATTCTCTAGCACAAGAAATAGTGATCGGAATAGACCTAGACCATGTTTTCTCGCCAGGAAGAACCTGCACGCTTTTCTTTATCCGACCTTGAGTTCCAAAGGCTTAACCGTGCTCAAACTAGAGCAAGTGGGAACCGAGAACGATTATATCATCTTGGCTTACATAGCTCACGACCGATCAGCTCCACTAGGAGCTATAACATTTAACGTCCACCACCGCAGCGAGAAGGTGAAATAGGCTGCGACGCCACTGCAAAGCACATGCTTTGGGGCAGCTCGGAAATCAACAAAAGAGGTGGTTCTCTCTTTGATTTTATTATTAATACAAACCTACATTAATCTTCCCTCTCCTCAGCTCGGAGAACTGTGACGGTTGAAAAGAGGTCTTTTATACTCTCTCTACTAACCAATAATGGGACTTTTAAGGCTGGAGAACTGGAGAGTTTCTGACCACAAATCCTTCTTAGAACGCAGTTGGACACTTTTTAGTCTAAATCTCGGTCTTCAACCTTTTCAGAGATCGCAGAAGGATTGACTGATGGAAGTTTACTCAAAAAATTTTCCGTTGCACAAATTGGCAACATTAGGATAACAGATAAGTTGAAACTAAAGGTCGGTGCTTTGGAAGGAGGATTCTATATACCATGCCTTGGTAAATACATTTTCATCGTGCTGGCACGTCCGATCTTACGTAGCTGATCAGGGAGGCTTTTAACATTTGCTATAGGCGCAAGCACTGGCAGTCACACAAGGGCTCCCTGAGGCGGTGCAAGTCGGTTATCAAAACTACCAAGAAGCGGCCCTAGTTAGACTATTGTCAAAACATTCTGGTCAACGAACATAGTTGACCATTCTTTCTTAAAAAGTCGGAAGACTACTGAACCGAATATTCTTGGGACTCCCTGGAATTGCACTTCCCCGCCAGCGACGAGAACTGTTTGAGCCTGGCTTATATATCTAGAAGCCTATATCGAAAGCGGGCCGAAAAACTCGGCATGTCCTAGAATTCCCTCCGCCGAAGCTGCAGGGAGGAGGGAGAAACCCTCTGGTCCTTTCTGTGCGATTGTCCAGCTCTAACTAGAGCCAGGCTACATAAACTAGTCAAGGATCTTAAGGAGGTTTTTAGTTGCCTGATGGGAGAGCTATTCTTCGTGAATGCTGGGTGCTGGCCCTCAAGATCTGAGCCGGCTGGAACCGTCATGGTTTTAGGAGTGCATCTGTTTTAGTTCTACAACTCCAACAAATAAAAAAATAAAAAAAAACTCCCTTAGTGGTATCTCCATACACGTTTTCGTAATAAGAGTCGTCAATTTACTTTCACAGTTACTTGTGTTTATAACAGCACCGAGGAATTTATTCCCCGCTGTACTCCATTATGAGCCTTTTATTCACTCCTTAAAACGATCCTCCCCAGCAACAATACCTGTTGTTATGAGATAAATCATTTCCAAATCAAATCACAGCAAATCCGTACTTTCTAATTTAAATAGTTTTTTATTCAAAAATATAATGTTCGAAATAATAATAGGCAAAGGACGCGAATCACTACCGTTTCTACAGAATCATTTTTCAAATGCTAATTCGCACCCCTTCCGCCCTGAAAACAAACAAAACGACACTTTTGACTGGATATAAAATCGGGTGAGAACGACATGCACTTGCAAAAACTGGAAATGTTCGAAGTTTCGATTTGTTTTTTTGGCTGATATTTCCCTCTTAAAACCTAGGCCCTATTGGTATCGGATAAAACGCGCACTATACACCCTACTCCTCCCTTTGCGAACGCTTTCTCGTGCCACTGGAGCAGGTGACCACTGGATCCTTCCGAGGGTATTTCGAACCCTCGGTAGATGTATTTCATGAGCACGTCGAGCAGATCCCGTTCCTCCAGAGCGTCCACGATAGGCTCCATTTGCGAAGATTTGATAGAGAGCAGAACTCGAAGTGTGATATTCAAAGCGTTATCCTGGAATGAAAATGAAACCCAGGCATGAACTAATTGGCAAGAGACCAGATATCATGAGGATATTCTTACTTTTATCTGTTGATTCTTGCAGCCCAGGGGAGCATTTTGGAGCACAGCCAGGAGAGCTTCTGAATGCTTTCCCGTAGAGATAAGTTGGTTAAGGGAAATGTACCTACATTGTATAATGTAATCCACACCAACAAAAGAACTAAATCTAGTAAAAGCAAATACACTTTCGTTGAAAAGGATATTGGTTAAGTAGTGAAGTGATTTCACTTTCATCAGGCCCAACGTTGCCACTCGAATCTAGTTCGTCCTCTCGGAAGTTGTCCTCGTTGTACTGATCCACATCGATCTTTCGAAATGCTGAGCTTGACGTATTTTTGGCCATTTTTAGATAAATTCCGGCGAACCGCTACACCCTTCCGATCAGTCTAATCACAAAAATGATTCACTTGCCTAATGTCAAATTTTCTTATTGACAGACCAATATTTCTTGCTATTATATACATTAAACTGTCAATGTACCCACGAGCTTTCCGAAGGCTTGGCAAATAGCCGTTAAATTGTGAAGCCAGCGGAAGTTTATTAAATATGTAAGTTTCTGAATGTTGATGGCATTTGAATATAATTTGAATACATATTTAGGGTCTTAACATTCGTTACAGGTAAAAATAGATTGTGATGTGTTTGTCAAATATGCCTTTTCATTTTCGAGTGATTTTAAGAAATCTTTCAAATTAATTTTTCTATGGGACTAGTGACGCATTCTCCAAAATAAAAAAATCAGAAATGTAATTAATACACTTACAATAAAATGCAGGAATATAATTCTTTTGTAGATTTTAGTACTTCAGTCCACTTTAAGGAAACTGCCATTATCGGATATCTGCCATTTGTGAAGAGCAGACATTTTTGCTAATCAAACGCATGCTCGTTTAAGTCGAATCGCATTCTAGAAGGAAAAAACTTTTGTATCCTGTGAAAAGAATAGGAATCTAAAAAAATAATATAACTCTTAAGTCTGGTTATGAAAGGAGGAGGGATGGATAGCTTCAATCTGAATGACTGTGAACTACGACTGCGTCTCATAATTCAGGAACTTTGTAACTTTGCGGATTACTCACACTGAGGAAGCTGACATCACAGCAGGCATCTAGGTATAAAAGGTAAATCCGTTAATAGAGGAGAAGAAGAAATCTCAGGTCCTGTACGCAAGGAGCCAGCGGATTTTCTTCAGATCACTCAACAAAACCCAATAGAGTGTCCAGGCAGTACGATTTTCGGTAACGGAAGCAAACGAATATTGGGGTGGTCTTATGGGGTTATGTGGAAAGGTAGGCCATGTTGGGTTTCAAAGACAATGAGGCAGCAGAAGAACTAGCTAAGAACGGAGCAGGGACGCCTTTACACGGGCCAGAATCCTTCTGTGAAATCAGAAACGAGTTCATGGCTATTACATTAAAAATGAAGAGGAAGGGAACTATACTGGGCGGGCATATAAGGAATGGAGCAGTCCAGGGTGCTTATTTGGGGATACAAACCCAAGCGGACAAAGAATTGCTTAAAACTCACCAAAAAGAACCTGCGAATCATAGTAGGCGTTCTCACTGGTCACTGTCGGCTAAAATATCACCTACGGAAGCTAGGGGTATCCACCGACAATGCTTGCAGGTCCTGTGCGAAGTGTGATGAAACCTCAATATACGTTGTGGGAGAACACTTAATACCAGATGCAAAGTTGAAAGGTGTGGTAATAGGGAATATACTAAAATTCCTAACGGTTATAGGCTCTCTTGGGATATTATGATTAATAGCTACACTATAACCTGCAAAAGGGGCACAATAGCTCTTTAAGGACGCGGGGCGACCTCCCTTTAACAGAATAATAATAATACGTGGTCGATTAGCACATAACATAAACCAGGCCATTAGTCGGCATAAGAAATTTCTACTATCCCTCACTAGAGGGATTGCCTACTTTGCCCCAAAAAATGCAGGACCCGGGAAACACAACACCGATTACATGTTTACCAACCGTCTACATATTTATAAGGCCTATCATTAGTGGACTTTCGAGACTCTCTTTAATTGGTGCGATTGATTGAATTTAATGAGGTTTTTGGCGACAGTCACGGAAGGGTGGCACAATCATATGAAGAAGCATCTTCCAGGAGGATTCATTAAGTCTTCTTTAATTTGGTATGGCACTGAACCCCCTTTCATGGGTGCTTAGAGGACATGGCTTTGCAATCAAATGTCGCCTACTTGCTAAGTGTGAGCTGAAACACTTGAGGTACTTAAATGATAACAATTTGTATATTAGTACTGATAATCATCTTAGAAGTCTATTGCACATAGTTGACATGTTCAGCCGTGATATCCGATGGAATTTAGTCTAAACAAATGTCGAATACAACGCATCTGCAAAGGTTATCACGAGCCATATGCCGGACATAATATTGATGACCTCCGCATTCAAGTTATGAATGAGATAAACTTCTATAAGTATCTAGAAACCTCGACGCGATGTGTGAAACTGGTGCTGAGATTCCATCTCCCAGTTTGTATCAAACAATACATAAACACATAATTCTACATACGTACACGATGTTGTGGGAGGTTTTCGATGGATTCGCCCTCCGCCAAAGCCCGTATTTATTGTTAAGTAGGTAGAATCATCCGAGACTAAATCATCATCATCAAAGGCGCGAAAACCGGTATCCAGTTTAGGTCTGCCTCAATAAGGAACTCCAGATATCCCGGTGTCACCCTGCGGTCCACTAATTCGATATCCCTAAAAGCTGTCTGGTGCCCTGACCTACGCCGTTGCTTCATCTGGGGCAGGGTCTGCCTCGTCTTGTTTTTCTACCATAGATATTGCTTTTATAGACTTTCCAGGCTGGATCATTCTCATCAATGTGGATTGAGTGACCCGCCTACCGAAACCCTTTGAGCCGGATTTTGTCCACAACCAGATTGTCATGGTATCGCTCTTAGATTTCGTCGTTATATAGGCTATGGAATCCGTTTTCCTTTTGTAGGAGGTCAAACATTCTTGGGAAAGTTCTTCTCTCAAACACGCAATTTTTCTTGCTAAGAACCCAAGTCCCCGAGGAAGACATGAGGACTGGCAAGATTATTCTCTGTACAGTATCAGCTTTGATCCTATGGTTGACGTTTAGAGCGCAACCATTTTTGTAAGCTGAAATAGGTTCTCTTGGCTGCCAACAACTATGCGCGGACTTCATCATCTTAGCTGTTACCGGTTGCGATTTTCGACTCTAGGTAGGAGAGATGATCAACGGTCTTAAAAGTTGTAGTCTCCTATCTTTATTTTTTTTATTTGACTAGTGCTATTTGGTGTTGTTCATTCGTTTGTTTTCGGTGCTGACGTTGCTATCATATATTTAGTCTTGTTTTCATTAATATGTAGGCCAAGATCTCGCGCCGCCTGCTCGATCTGGATGTCTTGGGTTGTTTTTTCCATGATTTCGATATCGCAGCATAGGCCAGTAGTTGGGTAGACTTAGAGAAAATGGTGCCTCTCGCATTTACTTCAGCATTACGGATCACTTTTTCTAGGAGCAGGTGACAAAGGGTGCACGATAGGGCATCTCCTTGTCTTAAACCGTTGTTGATGTCGAATGGTCTCGTGAGTGATCCTGGCACTTTTATCTGGCCTCAGGCATTCATCAGGATACTGAATTCTTTCATGGCCGTGTAAAGTTTTACCCCGACTATGCTATTATAGGTGGCCTTGAAGTCAATGAAATGATGGTGCAATTGATGGTCTTATTCAGTTTTTCCATCGCCTGCAGCACAGAGAAAACCTGATCTGTTGCGATTTGCCTGGAGTGAAGCCTCTTTGATATGGGCCAATGATGTTCTGGGCGTAGGGGGCTATCTGACCTAGCAAGAAAAAGGAGAATATTTTATAGATCTTACTCAGCAACATGGTGCCTGCACTGCATGGTATCCCGCTTTTTATATTTGGAACAGACAATGCCCTTTTGTTCTTTATCATCAAGTATTGATTCGTTGTCCCACACCTTGACCATAAGTTGATGAACCGCTTGATGTAGTTGGTTGACTCCATATTTAACCAATTCGGTTGTAATTACTTCAGCTCATGGCGGCTTATGATTTTTACGCGGATGAATTACATGGACTGTTTCTTCTATACTTGATGCTGACAATATTTGTCCGTCGTCGTCAGTTGGCGAGACCTTCAACTCGCCGATATTGTGGTTGTTGAGCAGTTCACTATAATACTCATCCCATCGTTTCAATATGCCCATTCTGCCGGAAATCACATTTCCTTCTTAGGCTCGGCAGGATGTACATTGAAATATATAAGGTTCCTCCTGACTTATTAGTAAAACTTCCGCGTTTGGTGCGGTTGCTCCCTATATTTTTCGAGTTCACAGAGCTGTTGGTTCTTGATTTTGCTAAAGATGACAACGAGCCGTCAATGGGTGGAGGGTCGGACCGGCCTACACGGCAAGGCTCTCGGAAGTTTGCGCTGATAAAGAAAGGAGAAGAAGACCAGGGTCTGCTGCTGTTCTCGAAAAGTTAATCAGGAATAGACTTGCGGAAGTGATACATGCAGCCAGGAACTTATCTCAGACAGTTCAATTTTAGAGTAGGGAGATCCATGGTGGATGCTGTTATGCAAGTCGTGGGTGCGATTTATCAACCTGAGGCTGAGGCCGATCTCAAATCGCTTGATGCCAGAAATGTCTTTAATTTCGCAAGATGGAAAGACATGTTAGACACTACATAGAGGATTCATTCCACCTGTCGGGCTATTTTTTGCCGATATTGAGCGATTATCGTACCGATCACGTCGAGGGTTGCGCAGAGATCTATCCTAGGGCCGCACCTTTAGAATGTTTCTTACGATAGTCTGCTAAAACTTGTCATGTTTGAAGAGTTACACCTGGTTATTTACGTAGATGATGTTGAGGTACTTGGTGCCGGCCCTATTGTTAAACAGACACAAAGCAGATTTAACGAGTAAGCGAATGGATAACTGTTCACGGTTTCAGCCTTGCGTCTGACTAAAAAGAGAATCCCCACCTTGCGCACCATATGGATCGGTGAGTTGATAACCGAGCTAAAACCAAAGGTTAAGAACTTTGATTGATGCTCGTCTAAAAAAAAGAGCTTTTTGAACAAATCAAAGCACCAGCGGACAAGACTGCAATTGAATTTTTAAGAATTTAGAAAAAAAATTGTCCAAACTGAAGGTTTTGTTCTCAGAACCTAACCAACCGAAAAATCTGAAAAAATCACAATGATGCATCTATACAAAATCTAGGCATAAAAATACATCCCGTTCCGATATCTGCACAAATAAAGTTAATAAGAATATATTACCGTGTTTTAGAAATTTACCTGAAAACCCCCCTTAAATTCATTCCAGAAGTACAAAATTTGGTAACGGTGTAGCTACTATTAACAAAGTTATTGGAAGTTCAATTATTGCATTTCATGTAAATTTATTGAATTCTAGGACGTGTATGACGTCATCATCATAAGTATAAAGTGAACTCATATGAAAGGCGAGGTGCATGGATACACTTTCGCTTTTCTTTTTATGTTTTTTTTTGTTGTTTGAATATTAGTATCAATTACTGCAGATAGGCATGTGTGTGTATACGCATATGCTAATGAAATTTGCGGACAATATTCAGTAAGAAGGACGTTTGTGTACGTATGTATGCTTTTGTGCACAGAGGAAAGTAGAAATGTATGAAGGAAGGAGAATTGCTCACATAAGATGAACACAAAACCTTTATAACCCAAGCGCCGAGAATCCAGTATTCTGACTTATTTTTAAATTCAAATAAAAGACATGAAATCGAACTTTATGGGGAACGTTTTAATACGATTGGAATCGAAAACTTCTTAAAATCTATCTCGTTTAAATGTTGCTTGCGACCACGACCATCCTGATGGTGCAATTTGGGACTATGCTTTCGAGCATAGCATTTGATATCTCACAAATGAGTAATGCTGATTTTCAAAGTGTTATTGAAATTAACTTACTACTGAAGATTGGAGACTTCACATAACTCCAAAGAAAATGGTCCGAGAAAGTGATGTCACACAATCTAGGCGGCCAATATACCGAACCAAACCTTGAAATGAAACGCCCACAAAATTATCAACCAATGTTCCACCGACCCATAATTCTTCAGGTTGTTCATCAGCCCAGCATGATGTCATGCACTGATGACGTATACCATAAATATCTCAAGTATATGGAAAAAACCCTTCAACTCAACAATTTGGAAACGTTGTTGCGACGTCAGTCTTTTCATAGTAATTCGTCAAAAAATACCGAGTAAAAGTTACCTGACAGTGACAGACGAGTTACGCTTGACCTGTCAAAAAAACATCCTATGTTAAAAAAAACGAATTTTCCCGCACTTTCCAATGCAGATATCTGCAGAGAGCCGAAAAAGTGATTTGACCGGCATTAGGTCGCTTAATTACCAGGCTTAAGTTGCGGAAGATGTCGCAGAATGCAATGATTTCAGAAGTGTATATCGCATCACGAAAGAACTTGCATGTGGTCGCAAATCTTTCGCTGGTTTTATGGAGGACATTAACGGTCGACTTCTCATCCGCGATGACGGGCAATCGAAAAGGTAGAAAGAACACTTGAGCACAGCCCTCAACCGTATGAAATTCGTTGAGGTTCCTCCTTTTGTGGATGAAATGGCTAGTCGTCGCAATATCTGCAGATCTCCTACTTCGTTTCATACAGAAATCCTGAGAATTCAAGACCTTTCCTAGAGAGTGGAAGAAGGGGATGATTATTAGATTCCAAAGAAAGGCACTCGTTTCGAGGGTGACAATTGGAGAGGTAACTGCGTGTTTTCCGCCGTCGCAATTAGCTAAAATAATCCTGGAGCGCATCAAATAACATCTTGAAACCACCCCGGATCCCCCTGAGTTGACCACATCAACACCCTAGGGATCATTTTAGAATAGTGCGCGGAGTTCGATTTCGATAAAGCTTTCCATAGTGTATCTGCCGCTGTCTACGCAGGAGGGGCATTTCGGAGAGACGAATAGCTATTATAGGAACGACATATTATGGTGCAAAATATCACCTGCTGCACAGAGGTAAAATGTCAGAGGATATGGAAGTTCAAAGCGAAGTCCACGAAAGGCTTCTTAGTCAGTCACAAAATGAAAATGCTGTTATCGGCTTTGAAAATATAAGCGAAAGGCTATGCACTCTGCGTTTGCGAGGCAAGTTTAAAAATATAAGTCTCATAAACGTTCACGCCCCTACAGAGGAGATTGCAGAGTCGGAGAATGATATCTCCTACGGGGCAGTTGAGCGAACCCTCGAAGTCTGTCCCAAGTATCATATCAATATTATACTTGGAGTTTTCTCAACAGTCAAGTAGGGACGGAACCCATATTCAGGCGATACGTCGGCTCCCATAGCTTATATAGGGATAACAATGATAACGTACTGCTGATTATTCAATTAGCAGTATCGCACGAACTAGTTGTTTGAAGTACCTGGTTTGCGCGGAAAGCGGTCAACAAACATACGTGGGCCTCTCCAGACGGGACCACTTTCAACCAAATTGATCACGTGCTGATGGAACGCCGCCACCTCTTAGCCTTGATGAATGTTGGAACAAATAGGGGGGCCAATATAGGCTCGGACCATTATCTCGTTGGCATAGTGCTCCGAGCTCGAATTACGACACCACCTATACTCCCTTCTGACAAGTAGGTGAGAGTCAATACTGAAGCCATTCACAACACAGCCCTTTGCAACACCTATAAGAGGGAAATTGATGCCGCAATAACTGCAGTCAACAGAGATCCTGGAGTTGAAGCATCAACAAATGATCTTCACAACCACCTGAAGAACGTTATCATTGATACGGCCACAAAGATACTTGGCCCCAACCCGACAAAAGTCGGAACGGCTGGTTTGAGGATGAATGTAAGCTAGCAACGGAACGGAAGAATGCCGCATACCGAGTAATGTTGCATTCTCAAAGAACGCGGTCACGCACAGAGGCTTATCACGAACTCAGCCGAGCGGAGAAGCGACTTCCCAGACGGAAAAAGGAAGCGTGGGAGAACCAACAAATCTGTGAACTAGAAAAGTAGAAGGAGCAACCGCACCAGGCGCGGAAGTTTTACCAACAAGTCAGCAGGATGAAGCCTTACACACCTCGATGTTCATCCTGCCGAGACAAAGAGGGAAATCTGATTTACGACAGAATGGGGATATTAGAGGGATGGGTTGGGTACTTTTATGACTGATGAATGATGATGAATTGAATAACCAGAACATCGGCAAGTTGGAGGTCCCACCAACTGAAGACGACGAACAAATACTGCCACCACCAAGTATAGGAGAAACAGTCCGTGCAATTCATTGGCTTAAAAATCATAAGTCCCCAGGAGCCGATGGAATTACAGCCTAATTGGTTAAATATGGAGGCGACTAGTTACACCAAGTGGTTCATCAACTTATGTTCAGGGTATGGGGCAGCGAATCAATGCCTGACGATTGGCAACGAGGCATTATCTGTCTCATACATAAAAAAGGGAGGTATCACACAGTGCAGTAATTGCAAAGGTATCACGTTGCTGAGTGCCATTAACAATACGCCCAGAACATCATTGGCCCATACCAAAGAGGCTTCACTCCAGGTAAATCAGCAACAGATCAGATTTTCTCTGTGCGGCAAGCGATGGAAACACTGTTGGAATATGGACAACAGTTGCACCATCTATTCATCGACTTTAAAGCCGCCTATGATAACATAGCCAGGGTAAAACTGTACACGGCCATGAGAGAATTCAGTATCCCGACGGAATTGGTAAGACTGACTAGGCTGACCTGAAAAATGTGCGAGGCCAGATAAAAGCAGCAGGATCAAGACCATCAAAACCATTCGACATCAACAAGGGGATGCCCTCTTTAACCTGGCCCTCGAGAAAGTGATCCGTGATGCTGAGGTAAATGCAAGAGGTACGATCCTGTTTAAATACACGCAACTACTGGCCTATGGTGACGATATCGATATCATGGGAAGAACGACCCGAGACGTACAAACTGCTTTCATCGAGATCGAGCAAGTGGAAATTGGCGCGAGATCTTGGGCTGCACATTAATGAAGACAAGACAAAGTATATGGTGGCAACGTCAGCACCGAAAACAAACCAATCAACAACATCAAACCGCACTGGTCAAACGGGAAGAATAAAGATAGGAGACTGCAACTTTGAGAACGTTGATAATTTCTCCTATCTAGGGTCGAAAATCACAACCGATAACAGCTACGATTATGAAATCCACGCACGATTGTTGGCATCAAACAGAGCCTATTTCAGCTTACAAAAACTGTTCCTCTCGAAACGCCTCACCATAGGGTCTCTTACTGTACAAGACAATGATCTTGCCAGTCTTCATTGTATTCCTCGGGGACTTTTATAATAGTAAGAAAAGGTTTTTAGTAAGAAAAATTGCGAACTTTTGGCCCCGTTCGAGAAAAGAATCCTCCGAAGAATTTTTGACCCCGTACATGAGGATGGACGATTCCGTAGCCTACACAATGACGAAATCTATGAGCGATACCATGACGGTCCGGTTGTGGATAAAATTCGCGTCAATAGGTCACTTAATCCGTATAGATGGGGATGATCCAGTCCGGAAAGTCTATAAGGGTAATATCTATGGTAGGAAAAGAAGACGACGCAGACCATGCCTGAGATGAAGCGATGGCGTAGGTCAGTACGCCAGACAGCTTTTAGGGATATCGAATTGGTGAATCGACGCAAAACCGAGATGTCTGGAGTTCCTTATTATATTAAGGCAGGCCTACTCCGAATACCGGTTGTTGTGCCGTTGATGATGATGAAATATTGAATAATATTCAATCCTGCGTTTACTTCAATTCTTACCTCGTTGTTGATGAATTTGCTAGAAGGGGAAAGTGGCACTGAATATATAACAAGGCTGACAAGTGAGTTATCCCAGAACAACATAACGTCGAACAAACGTTCAGAAATGTGAGCTCAGGATGCTATGAGTACACCGATTGACTGATGGCTTCTGTCCTGCACGAAGAATTCCTCATACCCTTTGATATTTATTCTTGCTCTCGGGGCAGTCTGAGTGGTTTTCCAAAAGTCCAGTAAATATCTTTTTATGGATTTGCGTCGCATCTATCCTTCCATTGTTTAATGGGGTCTCACCTCAATAAAAATTGGGACATATTTCATTTCTCTCATGTAGATTGTAATTCTGAAAATCGTTAGGGAATGTAACATTCACCAACGCATTTGTTCGAATTTCTAATTGTGGAATAATTATTTTTTTAAATATCTGGTTCCGATCTTTGGTTCATATCGTTATGTCGTTTGTTACTTTCAATTTAAATTTATTAAGTTTTTTGTCGAATAACAAAAAGATATTGTTTTGACAAAAAAGATTGAAATTAAATGAAACTTTCATAAAATTTTATCACAAAAAAATATCTTTTAACAAAAAATATTCGTTTGGAGTGGAGTGAGTTCAACAAATCACCGTGTCTGCGACCGTCAGCTTTTATTAAGACCGCTTTTTCCTAGTCAAAGATACTGCATTCATGAATGACTCGCTGCTTAAATGAAAGATAAAGTGAATTAAATAAAGCGAGAATAAAAAAATACATGGATAAAAGTACGGTGGTCGCGAATTCTGTGCAAATTTACCGAAGCATGCTTCTTGCCTGAGTATCTTGGACTTTCCTTGAATCTCCTAGGTTCCGGTGTTTCTGCTGAACTTTTGCTGTAAAAACATCAGGAAAATTAAAATACAGGTGTAGACAAGAGCTAATATACTGTCGAATAAGATATGCTAACCTATGTAATCTGTCGTTTTGCATAAACGTTCGCAGTTTGGTCACTGGGTTTAGCCCGAGGTGGAGCATGGATCGAGTACGCAAATAACTTTCTGGTAAAAGTACGAATACACGTACTCCATCGGCAACCTCAAGGGAGGGTTAATCTCTTTCTACATTGTAGCTTGTAAAAATAATCATTACTTTTGGATTTTATGCAAATTAGGTACCTAATTGCAACTTGGTGGTTGATACGACACTATAAAACATTGGAGTATGCCTCACAGTGGCCTTTTCGCATAAGCATTTCCTTTTGGGTAGGCTCAACCTAATCGCATGTGTTTTTGTCTATTTTTATGTGTTGAAGATATGCAGATTTAATTGAGAAAAGGCCTCTGAATGTAACTTTTTTTATCTTTCTTCAAACTTGTTTCTTTTTTACACAAAACTAGCTCCACAGTTCATTTTGACGAGCCTCCGTCGTGCTTGCCTATCTGAATTGGAAACGAAGAAAGTATTTTAGACATTGAAATGAGCTCAAGAGCAACGTGATAACATTTTCAACAGAGTTAATAACGAGCATGTAATTTGCTGGCACTAGATATAATTTTCCTTAGTGATATAATGATTAGCATCCCACAAGGGAGATTTGAATAAATAGTAAGCAAAACAGAAATACCCACGAAAAATTGAACTAATTCGGGTGTTTGTATGTCCGCCTATATAATAACAGGTTGAAAACCAGAAGCTTCAGGTATGCAAGGAAGTATATTGGAGTGAACATTTTGAAGAATATAGTAAACTTTATTGAAACAGATATCGGTACGGAAGGTATTTTTAGGACTAGGCACCGTATAGTGGCAGCTTCGCGGGTTGGGTAGTTTCTGAGAATGGTTTCGTGAAAGAAATGATCAACCAAGACCTTTCAGTTTATACCCTACATTATTGTATTCACCACAGGCGTTGGGATTTATAGTTCCCACCTTTTCACGAAAGTTCGAATCAATGTTTTTTGAGAAAGTGCATGTGACTTACAGATAGGCAGATTCACACAGACTCACTGCCAAATGTGGGCGAGAGAGAGAAAGAGGGGGGACCTATAGGGAATCAACAGACTCCTAAGAGGAAAAAAGCATTCTGATCAGTCCAATAAACGGAACTAATAGTTCGAAAAGGGTTTTGCCGTCGCGAAAGAATGCACTAGACTCGGTCCGATCGGTGCCGAAGGTGTGGTTAGAAAAGGAAGGACACGATATATTGCCCGAAGTGGTAAATGCCCGGAAGGTCAATTCAAATAAACCTGATAGATCATTTACGAATCCGAGATGGTGATTGTCATCATAAGTGAACCATATAGAAAACGTCATGGTAATGGGCGCCTGGCGCCAAGCCAAACAATATACCATGAATCAGGCGATTAGTGACTTAGTGTGTGCTAAAATAAGCGGTATATACCTGTACAGCTTTTACGTCTTTACAGCCATGGAGACTTGTTAGTCAATCTTGTTTTCGAAGCAAGCGGACGAAGCTCAAACGTGTGGGCCCCTAAGTGAGCAAAGAGACTAACACAAGGGAGCGCAGTTTATTAGAGGCGTTTGCCCAGTTAGATATGTATGTGTGTGTGTGTATGGTAGGGGAGAAGCTACAGCTTCTGAGCACTCAGGCCGTGTTGGCCCATTGTACTCACCACCCCCGTCTAACGGAATATTCCGGATTCGTTAACGAATCGCAGGATTTCCGTTAGTGGATGTTATACTACCCGTTGCAATTGGAGAACATCGGTACGAAGGACCGGTGCCTGATGCGTCCATAGGTGGGGCATTCACATAGGAAATGCTCCGTGGATTCCGCTTCCTCATTACAGGAGGGACATGTATCATCTTGAGTAATTCCTATTCTGAACATATGCCCAGCTAGTGAATTATGGCCGGTCCCGGCATAGGGGAGATTGACCCCTCTTTCGCTAAAGCATCCGAGATTTCATTTCCCTCTACGCCACAGTGACCAGGTACCCAGGGCAGTTCCACCGTATTGAATTTAGAGATAGAGTTCAAACGGTTTTTGCATTCCTGAACGTACGTGGATTTCATCGTCGTAGCTGTTATCGGTTGTGATTTTCGACCCTAGATAGGAGAAATTATCAACGGTCTCAAAGTTGTATTCTCCTATCTTTATTCTTTCCGTTTGACCAGTGCGGTTCGATGTTGTTCATTGGTTGGTTTTCGGTGCTGACGTTGCCACCATATACTTTGTCTTGCCTTCATTGATGTGCAGCCCAAGATCTCGCGCCGCCTGCTCGATCTGCATGAAGGCCGTTTGTGCGTCTCGGGTGGTTCTTCCCATGATGTCGATGTTATCACCATAGGCCAGTAGTTTGGTGGATTTAAAGAGGATCGTACCTCTTGCATTTACCTCAGCATCACGGATCACTTTCTCGAGGGTCAGGTTAAAGAGGACGCATGATAGGGTATCCCTTTATCGTAGACCGTTGTTGATGTCGAATGGTCTTGAGAGTGATCCTGCTGCTTTTATCTGGCCTTACACATTGGTCAGGGTCATCCTAGTCAGTCTTATCAGTTTCGTCGGAATACCGAATTCTCCCCCCCTCCACCACGAGAAAGGGAAAGAATGATACCTATTGTAGGAAGGCTACGACAAACTTGCAGGCTGCTCATAGTCAATCTATACGCAACCCTAGTTTGAACAGGGACAGCACTGCATGATTTATGTAATGTGCACAAATTGAGTGCGATCTACAAAAGAACAGCCCTAAGGGTGACTTCTGCCTTGAGGACCGTCTCAGATAATGCGGCATTCTTCGTGCCCATCTTGGCAGAGAAGATGACGCACGTATACAACGTCAGGTCTATCTCTCCTGTATTACATGGGAAAAACCGAAAGGGAGAGATTTGCTGGTTGATGGCACCACCGGAGGAACTGCCCAGAAAAAAGTCGTTGGGCACATAACTTGATCCCTACCATTGGGAAGTGACTGGAGAAAATTCATATCATATAATCTCACCCAGTTTCTCGTCGGCCATGAAGGATACCGGCAGTATCAGTCTAGGTTTAAACTGGACATCACATTTGATCGTCCGAACTGCGATGTTATCCCGGAGGCCCAAAACACGTATTCTTTCAACGCCTCATTTTTGTGGAAGAAAAGAAAAACCTAAGTGAAATGCTATCACCGGAAAACTTTGCCTGAAGAATAAACATGAGAGGAGAATTGGGGTAAGATCAACTCCATGAACACAGCAATCTAGTGTAAACTGTGCTGAAGAAGTAAGGGAGGCAAGGTTACGAACGCCACGGATAGAAGAAAGGAGAGCGAACTAAAGTGAACTAACTCCATTCCGTGATGTACATAGTGATGGTTCCTCGGGAGGGAAGTCCGAGGTGATCTCAGTCGATAAAAATCCTACACTCTGGCGTGTTCAGGCGACATTTCCATCTCCTTAGAAAAGACAGATAATAAACTAATTACTTTAGCTTTTGTTTTACAGAAAACCTTAGAAATAGAAAGTTATGCTGTAATGGCCAAAAGGTTATCTTGAGCTGATGTCTAAGAAGGCAAAGCAAGAAGTCCCCCGAAGATAATTGCAGCCCTGCAGCAGGCTTTGCCAAACACTATTTGCGTCAAAGACGGTCTAAAGCCCGTTATGAGATAGGAGGACCGAAATCCATAGTCTAAATATCCATGTGAAGCTCTATTCATACTTAGCACGTAGCGTAACAGACTTAGAAATATTCCTTTATATATTCCCTATGCGAGTGTTTATATTTATAAGCAGTAAGTGCATCGTATTCCCACAGAGACTCCACACGTCAAACTATCTCTATTCATACCTACCAGCACGTAGCGTAGTAGACATATTATAGCCAAAAGCATTCGTATAAAAGTTTAGGTATAGGCATAACCAGTCAGTACTTCGTTTTCTATTTTCAAAATAAAACTAACTAAAACTAAACGTATGCAAGTTTAATTGAGAACAATTTGCACTATTGTCAGAAACATGCATCAGGTAGAGCAAAAGGAATTCATCTAAACACGGACACGACGGAAGTGTTTTCATAGTTACAGATATTTTGCGTTTACAGCAGGTAGGTAGGTATGCTGTGCAGTATCTTCATCATCATGGACAGTGCAACAACCGGTATTCGGTCTAAGCCTACCTTAGTAAGGAACTCACGACACCTCGGTTTTGCGCATAGGTCCACCAATTCGATATCCATCGCTCCACCTCGGGCAGAGTCTGCCTCGTCTTCTTTTTCTACCATAGATATTCCTCTAGGGATTAGTTGACCCGCTCACCGCATCCTGTTGAGTCGGAGAGTCGTGGTATCGCTCAAAGATTTCGCCGTTACGTGGGCTTCGGAATGTCCATCCTCATGTAGGAGGTCAAAAAATCTTCGGAGGATTCTTCTCTCGAACGCGGGCAAGGGTTCGTAATTTTTCTTGCTAAGATCTGCGAGAAATATGTACATATCTGGGTGTTCTTCCCATAATGTCAATATCATCAGCATAGGCCAGTAGTTGGGTGGACTTGAAAAGGATGGTGCCTCTTCCATTGACATCTGCATCGCGGCCAGGTTAAACAGGGCGGATGATATGGCATCTCATTGTCTTAGACCGTTGTTAACGTTGAAGGGGTGATTCTGCTGCCTTTATCTTTATATCCGTTAGGGTCAGCCTAGTCAGTCTTATCAATTTCGGGATACGGAATTCTCTCATTCCTTGGAGTCTATGGAAAGATGGGGCAACTGATGGCCATATTCCAGCAGTTTTTGCATCGATTGCCGCGCAGGGAATATCTGATCTGCGGCAGATTTGTCTGGAGTAAAGCCTCTTTGGTATGGGCCAATGATTTTCTAGGCGTAGAGGGCTATCCGGCCTAGCAAAATAGCTGCGAATATCCTATAGATGATACTCAGCAACATGATACCTCTATAATTGCTGCACTGCGTGATATCCCCCTTTTTATGTATGCCAGTCGTCAGGCGTTGACTCAGTGCTTACTGCTTGTAAGTATGAATACTCACATAGTGAACATATGAAAGAATACTTTTGTGCCCAATATGCTACGTGCTGGTAAGTATGAATAGAAATAATACTGTGGCGCGGCAGGATTCGCGGCATTCGAAATTTATTTCGAATGTTGCGAATACCAGTGGACAGATGACGTCACCGGTGCTCTCCGCTCAGTTTAGACCTCGCGACAGGAGTGAAGAGCAGAGTGCCATGTAGGTGACGAAAGATGTCATATTTAAAAAATTGAGATGTAAAAGCGTAAAAAACAAACAAGAAACTACCAACTCCTCGTCTGATTAGATTTTAGTGCGCTGCTACATAGTTGTTTTTGTTTTGTCATTTTTATTATTATTATAAAAATAAAGTAACATAGTTTCGCATTCGTACGTTAGATCATAGAGAAGATAAAAATAAAGAAGTGTTTAAAACGTTAATAACAATTGGTGACCCCGAAAGTCGCGCACAGTGCTGTTCGAATCATTGCAAACGTATTAAATGTGCAAGTTCTCCATTCTGGAAGGAAACTCCGAAGTGGGAAAAGCATTTCCAACTTTCCCTCACTGTCATTGGATATAATTAACCGAATTTACTACGCGTCTTTCGAAAACGATCCATATTTCCGTTCTAACGTCAAAAACATGTACAGTCACTACATCAGAATGTAATTCAGTTCCAATCACAAAACCTGTGGTGCTATCGGAAACAGATGCCGCAACCACCACCGCTGTCGCCACAGACGCCGTCACTGCAGCCCCCGCCGTGAAGACCAGGGCAGCTGACCATCACCAGCGCCACCACCGTAGCCGCGCCACAGCCGCCGACACCATCACCAGCGCCGCCTCCGTAGCCGACGTCGCAGCCGTTGCCACCATCAACACAGCAGACACCGCCGTAGCAGCCGCCAGCACTACCGCTATCGCCGCTGGAGCAGGATACTCCGCCATCAGCCGCCTCCTCGGCAGACGCCGCCATTTGTTTTATTTAATTTATTATTTATAATTTATTTGAAATTTTACTTTAGGTGGTAAAAATAAAATTTAAATCGCCGAAAGAGATGGCGTCGAGGTGTTTGTATAGGTGTATCTCTTTTCGCTTACTCTGCGCTATTTTAGCGAGTTTTGCACTTTGGAGTACGTCATTGGTGTTTCGCTTTCGCTCGTGCGGTCATTTGAAGATGCGGCCTGCCGTGTCGTTTAGGGATTTAGCTAAAGTCGATATTACCGCAGTTTCCTTCCCACAAGTTCGACGGCAAAGACGCGGCAGGTCCATCGGACCCACAAGTGACCGCCCTCGCCGTGCGCGTCCCTCCGTTTTGGCGGCGGAACCCGGAACTGTGGTTCATGCATTTGGAAGCATAGTTCCGGATGTCCGGGATCACAGCGGACGCGACCCGTTTCAATCACGCGGTGGTCGGCCTGGACGAGGAGTCCATCGTGCTGGTGTCCGACGTAGTGAAATCTGCTTCGTACTCACTCTTCAAAACCGAATCAATCAGGCGCCTGTCAGTAAGTGAGTCAGCAAAACTGGATCACTTGCTGGCAGGCCTAACGTTGGGAGATCGAACTCCCAGCCAATTGCTGTGCGAAATGAAGCAATTGGGTGGGAGTAAGATTGACGACTAGTTGATGAAGTCCTTTTGAATGCATCGGCTCCCGGAAGGCACCCAGGCGGTCCTCGCGTGTGTCTCAGGTTCTTTGGAGGCACTGGCAGCTGTGGCCGACAAAGTGCACGAGGTGCACGTACGCCCGACCATAGCGGCCGTTCAACAGTCATCGGACGAGGCGAGACTTAAGGCGTGAAATAACCGCCTTAACAGCCAGTGTGGCCGAGATGCGGGCGACGCTGGACGCTGTTCGGGCGCCAGATCTCACTCGCCGTCTGCCACTCGAAAAGGGTGATCAGGTAGCAGGTCGTCAGGACAGTCCACGGACCGCGGGATTTGTTGGTACCACCGCAGATTCGGCGATAAAGCCACTAAATGTACAATCCCTTGTAAATTCACGCCTGCCGCGCCACAACACCAAGATGTCTGAAGGTATAGGATAGGGCGGGTGCACCACACTCCGGCTAATAGTATTTACTGTTGAACTTAAAATTTGATGTACCACTGAGCTAATGAGCTCTGTCAGTTGGGTATTGACAATTCACTCTCCGCTTGTGATAACAAGTGACTAAAAGGGATACGGATTTATGGGCTAGCAATATATTCTGCTTCTTTTCTTAAAGCTTTGTCCTATTTATAGGCAGGATCTGCTCGGTTGCGTCATTTTGTTTTGTCAAAGACCCGGTTTGGGTGCAGTCGGCTTTCAAATCGCCATCGAGCGTATCAGGCCGTTTCGACTTCAATGATCATCTTGCCAAGTGAATTCTTCTTGGCGCAAATTACGTGACCATACCATCAAATTTTTCCACGATCGGTGCAAACCCATAAAGATCGCGGATATCCTCATTTCGGATGTGATCAAACCATGTTACGTCACTAATCCAATGTAACATTTTCGTTTCCACTACCGCGAAATGTCTTTCATTGTCTTTTCTATTCAACTAACACTCAGAACCATAGAAGGCGAGAGGGCGGAAGACACTGCTGTAAATTTTAGGTTTGAGACATTCGTTGACACTTCGCTCAAAAAGAACACCAGTTATGAAACATCACTTCATCCAGATAGCGATAATCCGTGAAGAAATTTGATAATGCAGTTCTCCATTGGCTAATAGCATTGGCTCGAGATATTTAAATCGCTCCGTTTTAGACTGGTCACTGTGTTTCTGCATGAGTAACCGCGTAGCGTATATTGTGTCAGTAGTTCCCCATTTTTTTGACAAACCCGGCTTAATTTACGGTTATTGGAACGAACAACCCCATTGAGACGGAGCCATAATTTTGGGTCCCAGCTTTAGTGTGTGTAGATTGGCGGAAATTTTGGTAATTGATATTCTTAGCAGAATTAGGAGAATTAACACTGCAGTTGGTGTTGTCAATTTTTGCTGCGCAGGAAGGAGGAAGCGTGCTAGATTTGCGTTTGAGGTGATTAGAATGTATCTATTTAAACTCGACTGGTTTCCGTCCTTACTTGTAGTTGGTGAAAATTCAGTACTGATCTGATTATTTGGTTTTCGATTGTGATTGTCGCATGATGTCGGCACACTTCACCTTTCCAAGTCGATCAAGACTGCAATACTACTGAACTTGCTCAAAGAGTAAACTTTGATCCGTGAGGGATGCTTTTCGAATATTTCATAGGTTAGGGTTTGATCAGACGAAGCAGTGAATCTACTTCTCGGAATGCTACGCCCCAAGAAATAGCTCGTATATGCAAAATAATGTCTTAAATTACACCTGCTTTCTATTATTTGGCCACCTAACTATTTTATTTAAATAACTTTTTTTTAATTGTTCAAAATTCACTATTTATTTTGTTTTGCTTTGGGATTCCCCTACTTTATTATTTAAATTGTGAAGCCATCGGAATTGATGGGAAGATAAAAATAGATGTTGCCTAGGTTTTTTATAAATGCAAATTTATTTCTGTTTTATGCCGCATATGTTAGTTCAGGAAGTTTTGCACAAAAATTTATAAAAACATTCGGTGAAAATGTTTCCTCATCCTTAAACATAGAGCAAACACCAAACTACACAAACCTTTTTTTGTTTAAGGATTGAATGGTCCGGACTCCCCCATCCACTCTATGCAGACCACACTAATTTCGAGGAGCAACTGACTCCTTTCTTCTAGTGCACGGACTATTCTTTTTGGGTCAATGCCTACGCAAATTGCTGAAGGTTTGGTTGTCAGGGTAGAAGAAACTCTTCAGACGATACTTCACCTTTGCCCGATCGGGCATAAAGCCGCTGGAAATGTGTTTGACTCCCATATTAAGGACCTTTTAGATTTGAAAAAATTCTACAAATTTAAGAATGTTATCGTTGCTCTGACGAGAAAAGCTTATTAATTTTATGCTTGGGTTCCCTGGTAATGAAGAAATGTCTTAAGACTATGTCACTTGCAACCGCCATTGCTTGGAGTAAATCAAGAAACTATTGGAAACGACGGGACATTTTTTGACTATGGGTGGCGAACGCTCTTCCTTTTTTCTCATACATGGAACAAACTATGGAAATGTGAAGTTTTAGTTGAAAAATCAAATATTCAGAGCATTCGTGCAACATTTCTGCTGCTCTGAACGTTGTAACTATATTTACCAGACGACAAACAGCGAATTTTATTGTTTCGTATGTTAATGGAACAGTCGCGTAAGAAATAAGCAGTTAGCAGTGCAAAGGTGGCCAATAAGAGTGAGTTCGACTTATTGAGTGGAAAATATACATATATGAAGGCCTTTAATGCTTTAAATACTTTATTACGAAATTCCCCAGAATCATCATCATCATCATCCTGTGTCCTCTGCCGATGTAAGAACTAAGAACAATCGTAGAGGAGAGAAGCTGTTTGATTTTATCACTTCAGTTCTGATGGCTGGGAACGCCCTCTCATTCGTGGGGTGAAGAAGTAGTGAAGTAATTGACCCAACAATCTGCACTTCAAAGTTATTCATCATCATCATCAACGGGGCAACAACCGGTATCCGGTCTAGGCCTGCCTTAATAAGGAACTCCAGACATCCCGGTTTTGCGCCGAGGTCCACCAATTCGATATCCCTAAAAGCTGTCTGGCGTCCTGGCCTACGCCATCGCTCCATCTTAGGCAGGGTCTGCCTCGTCTACTTTTCCTACCATAGATCAATATCTATCTACCTATAATAGACTTTCCGGGTGGGGTCGTTCTCATCCATACGGACTAAGTCACCCGCCCAACGTAACCTATTGAGCCGGATTTTATCCACAACCGGACGGTCATGGTATCGCTCATAGATTTCGTCATTGTGTAGGCTACGGAATCGTCCATCCTCATATAGGAGGCCAAAAATTCTTCGGAGGAACGCGGCCAAGAGTTCGCAATTTTTCTTGCTAAGTTTCCGAGGAGTATATGAGGACGGCAAGATCATAGTCTTGTACAGTAAGAGCTTTGACCCTATGGTGAGACGTTTCGAGCGGAACAGTTTTTCTAAGCTGAAATAGGCTCTGTTGGCTGACAACAACCGTGCGTGGATTTCATCATCGTAGCTGTTATCGGTTGTG
Source organism: Hermetia illucens (assembly GCF_905115235.1). Classification (NCBI taxonomy): domain Eukaryota; kingdom Metazoa; phylum Arthropoda; class Insecta; order Diptera; family Stratiomyidae; genus Hermetia; species Hermetia illucens. The sequence continues at coordinate 143,322,965 of NC_051849.1, forward strand.
ATTTTCGACCCTAGATGGGAGAAATTGTCAACGGTCTCAAAGTTGTATTCTCCAATCCTTATTCTTCTTCGTGTTTGACCAGTGCGGATTGATGTTGTTGGTTGATTCGTTTTCGGAGCTGACGTTACCACCATATATTTTGTCTTGCCTTCATTGATGTGCAGCCCAAGATCTCGCGCATCTCGCCGCCTGCTCGCTCTGCATGAAGGCAGTTTGTACCTCTCGGGTGGTTCTTCCCATGATGTCGATATTGTCAGCATAGGCCAGTAGTTGAGTGGATTAGAAGAGGATCGTACCTCTTGCATTTACCTCAGCATCACGGATCACTTTCTCGAGGGCCAGGTTAAAGAGGACGCATGATAGCGCATCCCCTTGTCGTAGACCGTTGTTGATGTCGAATGGTCTTGAGAGTGATCCTGATGCTTTTATCTGGCCTGGCACATTGGTCAGGGTCAGCCTAGTCAGTCTTATTAATTTCGTCGGAATACCGAATTTCCTCATGCCCGTGTATAGTTTTACCCTGGCTATGCTATCATAGGCGGCTTTAAAGTCGATGAAAAGATGGTGCAACTGTTGTCCATATTCCAACAGTTTTTCCATCCCTTGCCGCACAGAGAAACTCTGATCTGTTGCTGATTTGCCTGGAATGAAGCCTCTTTGGTATGGGCCAATGATCTTCTGGGCGTGTGGGGCTATCCAGCCTAGCAAGATAGCGGAGAATACCTTATAGATGGTACTCGGCAACGTGATACCTTTATAATTGCTGCACTGTGTGACATCTCTCTTTTTATGTATGAGACAGATAATGTCTCGTTGCCAATCGCCAGGCATTGATTCGCCGTCCCATACCTTGAGCATAACTTGATGAACCACTTGGTGTAACTGGTCGCCTCCATATTTAACCAATTCGGCTGTAATTCTATCGGCTCCTGGCGACTTATGATTTTTCAGCCGATGAATTGCACGGACTGTTTCTCCTAAACTTGGTGGTGGTAGTATTTGTCCGTCGTCTTCAGTTGGCGGGATCTCCAACTCGCCGATGTTCTGGTTGTTCAGTAGCTCATCAAAGTACTCAACCCATCGCTCCAATATCGCCATTCTGTCGGAAATCAGATTTCCCTATAAGGCTGTATAAGGCTTCATCCTGCTGACTTGTTGGTAAAACATCCTCACCTAGTGCGGTTGCTCCCTTGTCCTTTTTTAGTTCACAGACTTGTTGGTTCTCCCAGGCTTCCTTTTTCCGTCTGTGAAGTCGCTTCTCCGCTCGAAGGAGTTCGTGATAAGTCTCTGCGCGTGCCCGCGTTCTTTGAGAATGCAACATTACTCGGTATGCGGCATTCTTCCGTTCCCTTGCTAGCTTACATTGATCGTCAAACCAGCCGTTCCGACTCCTTTTGCGGCTGGGACCAAGTATGTTTGTGGTCGTATCAATGATAACGTTCTTCAAGTCGTTGTGAAGATCCTTTGTTGATGCTTCATCTCCAGGTCCTCTGTTGAATGCGGTTAGTGCGGCATCCATTTCCCTCTTATAGATGTCGTGGAGGGCTGTGTTATGGATGGCTTCAGTGTTAACTCTCACCTGATTGTCAGAGGGGATTCTAGGTGGTGTTGTTGTTCGAGCTCGAAGCACCATGCCAACGAGATAGTTATCCGAGTCTATATTAGCCCCGGTATATGTTCTGACATTCATCAAGGCTGAGAGGTGGCGGCGTTCGATCAACACGTGGTCAATTTGGTCCCGTCTGTAGACGCCCATGTGTGTTTGTGGACCGCTTTCCGCGCAAACCTGATACTTCCAACAACCATTTCGTGTGACACTGCTAATTGAATAATACACAGTCCGTTATTATTTGTATTTTGGTGTACGCTATGGGAGCCAACGTATCGCCTGAATACGGGCTCCTTCCCTACTTGGCTGTTAAAATCCCTAAGTATGATTTTGATATCATATCTGGGACAGGCTTCGAGGGTTCGTTCTACTGCCTCGTAGAAGGTATCCTTCTCCGACTCTGCAGTCTCCTCTGTAGGGGCGTGAACGTTTATGAGGCTTAAATTTCTAAACTTGCCTCGCAAGCGCAGAGTGCATAGCCTTTCGCTTATGTTTTCAAAGCCGATAACAGCAGGTTTCATTTTTTGGCTGACTAAGAAACCTACTCCGAGCACATGGTTTACTGGATGACCGCTATAATATATGGTGTAGTGGCTCTTCTCCAGGAAACCGGTCCCTGTCCATCGCATCTCTTGTAACGCTGTTATATTAGCCCTATATTGGGACAGGGTATCGGCTAGCTGCTCATCAGCTTCCTCTCTGTACAAGGAGCGCACGTTCCATGAGAAAATGCGCAAATCGTTGATCCGTTGTCGTTGCCGGGTCCATCGTTTTAAAGTCCGTCCTGTCCGAGGCTCCTGTTGTGGCTTCGTAACAAGTTGTTTTCCGTGTAGGGTTGTCAGCCCTACCCAACCCCCAACGTGGAGGACAATTTGTCCCGTTTTTAGGCGCGGGAGACTTGCCTTCATCCTTCTCCGTCTGCAGCTTTTCGTTAAGAAAGAGCTCCCAGCGGTCACCACGTGGAGGTGGAGATATGGTTTGGTAGTAGAGCTGTTGGTGTTGGTTCAGCAGGCATTTTCCAGGTTTTATGCTCCATCGTGGGTACCAATCCACGTTTCGTCCTGGGACCTATACTACCCTTTGACCACAGAATCAGCAACAAAAAATTTAAATATGGAAGTTTCCTCGTCTTCTTTTTCTTCAGCCTTTGTCGTGTCCACAAGCGGGGTCGGCTTGTCGTGATCGGTTTCGCCATTTGGCTCTATCGAATACGTGATCTGAGTGCAATCTCGAGGCTTTTAAATACCCATCCAGCGTATCAAGCCACCATTGCTTCGGCCGGCCTTTTGGTCGTTCACCATCGACTTCGATGTTCAGAGCAATCTTGGCAAGGGAATTCTCGTTAGCACGAATTGCGTGACCATATCATCGAAGACGCCTCTCTCGCAATTGTTCCACGATCGGTGCAACCCCATAACGATCGCGGATATCCTGATTTCGGATGTGATCAAAACGTCACTTGTCCAACGCAAACATTTTAAATACGAACGCCTCTAAAGAACACGAATTTAAATATATCTATGTATAGTACTAGGAAAAGGAAAGGAACACGAATTGTTTAGGCAGAAGTGAGAGCAAGACAAGAACTGACACTTCCCTGTGGTAACCTAGTAAAAGTATAACGAGATCTGCTCAATGTGAATGGCCACTAAGATCATTAGACAGCTGCGCAAGAAGATGCTGAAAAGCAGACGGCGTTTGCGAAGCACCTTGAAAAGGGATTTTCCTTAATTTATTGCATTTTGAGATAATATGGGACGTACAAAACTATTTATAGTTCCCACAAAGACGAGATTCTTATTTCGCGGTAAACAAGTTGTTCGAGTTATTAAAGAGCAAGTTGACCCCAAACAAAACTCATTAGCATGACCTCATCAGGGGGAAAATTTTGAAGGAAATTTTTAGGATCGCAATCACCTAAGTCACCCATATTTCAAACCCAATTCTGTGCCTCGTTTATAACTCCACGGCTATATAATTTCGAATTGTGGCAAGGATCAGACCTAAATTGCGACCAAAAGGCCTGTTGCTCATCCTTTCCAGGTGTTGGGGAAACGTAACGTTTTTTTTTTTTAAATCATTTTTATTTTTAAGAAATAGGTAACAATAGTATATAGATTGGAAAAATGAACAATAAAAAATCTTTTAAAATAACTTAAATCTAATGGCCACTGTGGGCTCCCAAAATTTTTGAATAACGATTTACAGACAGAGAAGAGAAACAGTAAGAAATGAAAATCTAGTTTTACAATAAGTTGTCGGGAAATGGTCAAAAACCCGACAGAATTCACTTGGCCTTAGTGGCAAATAAAGAAATATAAAAGTAATCATAAATATTTGATCGCTTCAAAAGATACTTTTAACTTAAATTATTGTTCTTAAAACTATCATAATTATATATTTTATATTATACATTTTTTCTTTTTTTACAATAACATCCATACAAAAAAAAAACAAAGAATAATAATAATAGCTCTATACGCCCAGAACATCATTGGCCCATACCAAAGAGGCTTCACTCCAGGCAAATCAGCAACAGATCAGAGTTTCTCTTTGCGGCAAGCGATGGGAAAACTGTTGGAATATGGACACCAGTTGCACCATCTTTTCATCGACTTCAAGGACCCCTATAATAGCATAGCCAGGGTAAAACTGTACACGGCCATAAGAGAATTCGGTATCCCGACGAAATTAATAAGACTGACTAGGCTGACCCTGACCAATGTGCCAGGCCAGATAAAAGCAGCAGGATCACTCTCAAAATCATTCAACATCAACAACGGTCTACGATAAGGGGATACCCTATCATGCGTCCTCTTTAACCTGGCCCTCGAGAAAGTGATCCGTGATGCTGAGGTAAATGCAAGAGGTACGATCCTCTTTAAGTCCACCAAACTACTGGCCTATGCTGACAACATCGACATCATGGGAAGAACCACCCGAGACGCACAAACGGCCTACATGTAGATCGAGCAGGCGGCGCGAGATCTTGGGCTGCACATCAATGAAGGCAAGACAAAATATATGGTGGCAACGTCAGAACCGAAAACCAACTAACCAACAACATCAAACCGCACTGGTCAAACGGGAAGAATAAACAACAACTTTGAGACCGTTGACAATTTCTCCTATCTAAGGTCGAAAATCACAACCGATAACAGCTACGATGATGAAATCCACGCACGGTTGTTGTCAGCCAACAGGTTATTTCAGCTTACAAAAACTGCTTCGCTCGAAACATCTCACCATAGGGTCAAAGCTCTTACTGTACAAGACTATGACCTTGCCAGTCCTCAAGTATTCCTCGGAAACTTGGGTTCTTAGCAAGAAGAATTGCGAACTCTTGGCCGCGTTCGAGAGAAGAATCCTCCGAAGAATTTTTGGCCTCCTATATGAGGATGGGCGATTCCGTAGCCTACACAATGACGAAATCTATGAGCGATACCATGACCGTCCGGTTGTGGATAAAATCCGGCTCAATAGGTTACGTTGGGCGGGTCACTTAGTCCGTATGGATGAGAATGACCCCACCCGGAAAGTCTATTATAGATAGATAGATATTGATCTATGGTAGGAAAAGTAGACGAGGCAGACCCTGCCTAAGATGGAGCGATGGCGTAGGCCAGGACGCCAGACAGCTTTTAGGGATATCGAATTGGTGGACCTCGGCGCAAAACCGGGATGTCTGGAGTTCCTTATTAAGGCAGGCCTAGACCAGATACCGGTTGTTGCCCCGTTGATGATGATGATGAATAACTTTGAAGTGCAATTACTTCAATTATTTCACTACTTCTTCACCCCACAAATGAAAGGGCATACCCAGCCATCAGAACTGATAAAATCAAATAGTTTCTCTCCTCTACGATTGTTCTTAGTTCTTACATCGGTAGAGGACACAAAGAATTATAGGGTAAGTAAGCAGAGGCAAGTATGACGTTTCTCCTCTTACTATTACCCTGGTATTGTAAGTTGACCGTAACAAGATCCTGGGAACCGTAGTGTCTCTGCATGTTTGCCTCTAAAAATTTTGACATCAGGACGCAGGCCCTCGGTCTCGAGGATCTCTCGTCGAAGAAGATCCTAGTCTCCTTTACTGATCCAATAGCGCAGATTTTGTTGAAACGAACCCATGGCTCTGAACTAGAAATATATAACGACAGTCCTACAAGTTTACTAGCCTTGCCGCCAGTAGATAAAAAGAGTCTTTGGCATGCTACAAGTTAATTTGACTAACTCTTATGTTTGTAGACATAAGTGCAGCCTAATATGAAAACCATCGCTAACTGAACTGTCTGCTATCCGGACTGCATCTGTTTGCACATACCGGAATTAGACAAGTTGCGTCCACATCACCAGCTTCCCTTTCTTCCGATTTTCTAGGTAGAGGTGGAGGAGAAGGTTCTGACAAGCAAGCCTGTAGGCCCTTCTCCTTTGCGGCTGAAGTTTCTTTCTGCCGAGCCTTCCTCTCCCGTTTTTTTTTGGAACAGTTAGGCAACAGTGTCACTGACACGCCGGCCGTAGTCAGGTTTCCAGTTCCTCTCATTAAGGGAGTTGCTGCACTATTCTTGCTGGTTGACCGCACCGTAGGCACCGGGTGCAGGTTTTTCATTGAAGTGGAGAGCTTGTCTTTCACAGATTTCGCTGTGCGGAACATGAACCTGGTGGTCAAAGGGTAGTATAGGTCCCAGGACGAAACGTGGATTGGTACCCACGATGGAGCATAAAACCTGGGAAATTACTGCTGAACCAAAACCAACAACTCTACTACCAAACCATATCTCCACCTCCACGTGGTGACCGCTGGGAGCTCTTTCTAAATGAAAAGCTGCAGACTGGTTAGGGCTGACAACCCTACACGGAAAACAACTTGTTACGAAGCCACAACAGGAGCCTCGGACAGGACGGACTTTAAAACGACGGACCCGGCAACGACAACGGATCAACGATTTGCGCATTTTCTCATGGAACGTGCGCTCCTTGTACAGAGAGGAAGCTGATGAGCAGCTAGCCGATACCTTGTCCCAATATAGGGCTAATATAACAGCGTTACAAGAGATGCGATGGACAGGGACCGGTTTCCTGGAGAAGAGCCACTACACCATATATTATAGCGGTCATCCAGTAAACCATGTGCTCGGAGTAGGTTTCTTAGTCAGCCAAAAAATGAAACCTGCTGTTATCGGCTTTGAAAACATAAGCGAAAGGCTATGCACTCTGCGCTTGCGAGGCAAGTTTAGAAATTTAAGCCTCATAAACGTTCACGCCCCTACAGAGGAGACTGCAGAGTCGGAGAAGGATACCTTCTACGAGGCAGTAGAACGAACCCTCGAAGCCTGTCCCAGATATGATATCAAAATCATGCTTGGGGATTTTAACAGCCAAGTAGGAAAGGAGCCCGTATTCAGGCGATACGTTGGCTCCCATAGCGTACACCAAAATACAAATAATAACGGGCTGTGTATTATTCAATTAGCAGTGTCACACGAAATGGTTGTGGGAAGTACCTGGTTTACGCGGAAAGCGGTCCACAAACATACATGGGCGTCTACAGACGGGACCACTTTCAACCAAATTGACCACGTGTTGATCGAACGCCGCCACCTCTCAGCCTTGATGAATGTCAGAACATATACCGGGGCTAATATAGACTCGGATCACTATCTCGTTGGCATGGTGCTCCGAGCTCGAATAACAACACCACCTAGAATCCCCTCTGACAATCAGGTGAGAGTTAACACTGAAGCCATCCATAACACAGCCCTCCACGACACCTATAAGAGGGAAATAATAATAATAATCGTTGGCGCAACAATCCATATTGGATCAGGGCCTTGAAGTGTGTTAGAGCACTTCATTCAAGACCGTAACGGTACACTAGGAGGCAATGCGGTCAGCATTGCGCTCGCCCGAGATTATTACCCTGATTTGGCTCAGGTACTCATTCACAGCTGAGTCGACTGGTATCCGACCTCAAATCGCGATGCAAATTCCACTGCCACCAGTGAGATTTGAACCGCGACCTTCCGTATGACAGCCTAGTGCTCTAACCACTGAGCTATCCGGACACTTTGGAGAGGGAAAGAATGCCGCAATAACCGCAGTCAACAGAGGACCTGGAGATGAAGCATGAACAAATGATCGTTACAACCACCTGAAGAACGTTATCATGGATACGGCCACAAACATACTTGGCCCCAGCCGCAAAAGGAGTCGGAACGGCTGGTTTGAGGATGAATGTAAGCTAGAAACGGAACGAAAGAATGCCGCATACCGGGTAATGTTACATTCTGAAAGAACGCGGGCACGCGCAGAGACTTATCACAAACTCCGTGGAGCGGAGAAGCGACTTCACAGACGGAAAAAGGAAGCCTGGGAGAACCAACAAGTCTGTGAACTAGAAAAGTACAAGGGAGCAACCGCACTAGGCGCGGAAGTTTGACCAACAAGCCAGCAGGATGAAGCCTTATACACCTCGATGCTCATCCTGCCGAGACAAAGAGGGAAATCTGATCTCCGACAGAATGGGGATATTGGAGCAATGGGTTGAGTACTTTGACGAGCTACTGAACAACGAGAACATCGGCAAGTTTGAGGTGCCGCCAACTGAAGACGACGGACAAATACTACCACCACAAAGTATAGGAGAAACAGTTCGTGTAATTCATCGGCTAAGAAATCATAATTCGCCAGGAGTCGATGGAATTACAGCCAAATTGGTTAAATATGGAGGCGACCAGTTACACTAAGTGGTTCATCAACTTGTGCTCAAGGTATGGGACGGCGAATCAATGCCTGACGATTGGCAACGAGACATTATCTGTCTCATACATAAAAAGAGAGATATCACACAGTGCAGCAATTATAAAGGTATCACGTTGCCGAGTACCATCTATAAGGTATTCTCCGCTATCTTGCTAGGCTGGATAGCCCCACACGCCCAGAAGATCATTGGCCCATACCAAAGAGGCTTCATTCCAGGCAAATCAGCAACAGATCAGAGTTTCTCTGTGCGGCAAGGGATGGAAAAACTGTTGGAATATGGACAACACTTGCACCATCTATTCATCGACTTTATAGCTGCCTATGGTAGCATAGCCAGGGTAAAACTGTACACGGCCATGAGAGAATTCGGTATCCCGCTGAAATTTATAAGACTGACTAGGCTGACCCTGACCAATGTGCGAGGCCAGATAAAAGCAGCAGGATGACTCCCAAGACCATTCGACATCAACAACGGTCTACGACAAGGGGATGCGCTACCGTGCGTCCTCTTTAACCTGGCCCTCGAGAAAGTGATCCGTGATGCTGATGTAAATGCAAGAGGTACAATCCTCTTTAAGTCCACCCAACTACTGGCCCATGTTGACGATATCGACATCATGGGAAGAACCACCCGAGAGGTACAAAATGCCTTCATCCAAATCGAGCAGGCGACGCGAAATCTTGGGCTGCACATCAATGAAGGCAAGATAAAGTATATGGTGGCAACGTCAGAACCGAAAACCAACTAACCAACAACATCAAACCGCACTGGTCAAACGGGAAGAATAAACAACAACTTTGAGACCGTTGACATTTTCTCCTATCTAGGGTCGAAAATCACAACCGATAACAACTACGATGATGAAATCCGCGCACGGTTGTTGTCAGCCAACAGAGCCTATTTCAGCTTACAAAAACGGTTCCGCTCGAAACGTCTCACCATAGGGTCAAATCTCTTACTGTACAAGACTATGACCTTGCCAGTCCTCAAGTATTCCTCGGAAACTTGGGTTTTTAGCAAGAAGAATTGCGAACTCTTGGCCGCGTTCGAGAGAAGAATCCTCCGAAGAATTTTTGGCCCCCTACATGAGGATGGGCGATTCCGTAGCCTACACAATGACGAAATCTATGAGCGATATCATGACCGGTTGAATAGGTTACGGTGGGCGGGTCACTTAATCCATATGGATGAGAATGAGCCCACCCGGAAAGTCTATAAGGGCAATATCTATGGTAGAAAAAGAAGACGAGGCAGACCCTGCCTAAGATGGAGCGATGGTGTGGGCCAGGACGCAGACAGCTTTTAGGGATATCGAATTGGTTGATCTCGGCGCAAAACCGGGATGTCTGGAGTTCCTTATTAAGGCAGGCCTAGACCGGATACCGGTTGTTGCGCCGTTGATGATGATGATGATGATGTGAACATGAATCTGGTGAGGCGTCCACTACCAGATTTCTCCAAGTCGCGGATAGACTCGAAATCTGGGACTTCTTACCACTTGGAAAATTACAATCCTTTGTTTCTATCTTCATGTGTTTTTGGACACCTTTAGCGTAGTAGTAGGACTACCACGGGTGGTGTCTGAGGGGGAGCAGAGAACGCATAGTGAGATAAACTAAGATCTCACGCCGTTTCTGATAGTACATGGCGGATAGGGTAAAGCAGCTAGTTCTGAATCTTTATAATTATCAAAGTAACTGCAAGCTGGGCATATCATCTATTAAGCTCGCCACCGTTTTCTTATTCTTTCGCGAACTTTCGACAGTAAAGCACCACATTGTTTGAATCCGCTGGTACGCTACCGCATCCAGGATAACTTAGGAATTGGTCCGAACCAAACCGATGCTGATAGGGTGTATAGGTAGTATTAAGCCTGGTCTCCCTGTAACTTCGCTTGAGCCATTCCCTAATATAAATTGTAAAGAAGGAATTCATGTCTCCACCGATCATCTAATCAAACGAATGTGACGTATTTTCACCTTAGTGAAATAGAGCACTGAAGTTGATTATGTAAAATGAAAGTAGAAATTGTATGTCCCAATGCGACTCAGTAAAAGGTGCAGGAGTTAAAAATCCCTTAAAACTGTATTACACGCCTGATCATTTCATTTCACTTGTTGACCTTGCGTGAATGAGTTGTTTGCTGGTTAATTGCTCAAATCAGCTCCAAGTCAAGTCAAAAATATAGACTTCAGCGGTATTTCCCGTGAATTGAATGAAGGAAGTCACAAATCAGCTGATCATAATTGCTTGTTTTGCATTGTTTAGTATCTAACAAAGCATCAACACCTATCGCTTGTTAACCAAATCTAGGCAATTAGGTCTGCAGTCTTCCGGAATGAGCAGCGCCTCGCCGTTTCAATTAAACGACTTAAATAAGCGATTGCAACTGTAATTGTGTTTGATTGCTTTTTATATCGAATTATAGAGACAATATTTACTTTCACCATTAAAACAGTTCTGTCTTTTCTCTGCACTTTGCAGAAAGTTAATGGGAACATTTAGGAGCTCAGCCAGCTGCAAACATCCGAGAATTAATTTTCACGATAGTCGGTTTGAATTCTAATGGAACTAATTGGGACATTAAACTTATCTACTCTTTGGAAGCATCATAAATGCGCTGCCATTATGCTCAGTACTACCCGTATGAAAAAATCATTACATATAAAAAGAAATGAGGGTAAGAATCGAGCTTCAATTGTAGAGTTGACTTTTTGGTTGGTGCAATTCCGAATAGATGTTTCTTAGATGAGGATCACGATTCTGGTAACTGTTCGCCTCTGTTTTGTTTGTCAATTGATTTTCGTTTTTGTTCGGTCCAATCAGCGTATGTTGTTGTTACCTAATTGTTGATGTTAATGATCAACGCTAATCGACCTGATGTCGGAATCTAATTTAATAACTCGGCTATTCGCTGGTGAAAGGTTTTCTTGAAGTGAACGAATGCCGCGGCTATGACGTCCAGCTCTGAATTAAACCAAACCGTGTTTGCTCCACAATGCTGACACTTTTGTTTTTCCGTTACAGATTCCAATATCGCTGATACTGGTTACTTTCATTGGTGGCGCAAAAATGACTTGGCTGCCGCATTCACTTTCGTGGAGAAACCATGGACTGTGGGGTCTATTTGGAAAGAAGCCAGCGTCGCAATATGGTGGCTGTAATCACTATGGACATGGCGGAAGTTTTTATTCGTGGCCATATCACTGTGGAAAACCATTAGCTTATCCCAGGCCTCAAATATATGTTCCATCAGCTGCCCTTTACTATCATTACCCAGTGACGCTTAGGCCGACTATCGCGAAGCCAACAATATCAGATCCCGCGATCGCGTACTACCCACATCAACAACAACCGCCGGTAGTATGGCGGGATCACCGGCTAGTTACTAGCAGCGTATTGTTACGTAACCCGCTCAAACGGCATAAAAGTATTATTCATTCAGATTTATCACAACCTCAGCAGCACCAGCAACCGGTCGTTGTCGCGCCTAATGGCATTTTTATTCTAAACAGAGCCGGGTCATCAGACCCTAACCATGTTACTGGAGGCAAGGAGCTGGGAAGTAGCACAGAGTCAAGACAACAATTAAAAGCGGAATCTACTGCACTTTTAACTGGGTAATTGTCTTGCGTTTGCCAGCACAATGTTTGTTATGTAAATAAATCAATATATGTTGGAATTTGGTACTACTTTCGATGTCGGTTTGACCTGTATCCGCCGGTGTTCGATTTGTGGAGGCTCAGCATTATTGGGTCCTCATACGCGCGCAGTTTCAAATGAAGGCATTACATAAACGTAATAACTAAGCATAATTTATATGATTGGTATAATATCCGATTGGCTTAGAGCGGGTTAATAAAAATATTGTGCATCTGAATTTGCATAATTGAGGTTTGAATGTTTGTTTTTTAGAACCGTGAATTATTCTTTCTTAGCTATAATGCGTTTCCTATGCGGAACGAGGTTATCCAGTGAAACCTGCCGTGGTTTGGACTCAGCTCGGTTGTAACTGAGGTTCACATCACACAAACTGGGTTCCATCGATTCTAATTTCCCTTTCCACTTTTTCCCTTAATTCTAGGACTAAAATATAGAAATATCTGTTATCCTGTATGGGTATAATAAGCAATATTTGAGTTGCCGATAAAGTATTTAAATGAGTGAAGAGTACGAGCCAGAAACTGTGGGACTTTCCAATTCATTGCGATCTTCAATGTGAGCACAACTTCTCTTCCCACTATTACGCCACAAAGAGATTGTTTATTGCGGGCAAATGTCTCTTAGTGAAAAACTATTTTAATTTGAATGCACATGAGGATATCGATGGAATCAAAAGCAATTTTATAAATGAAGTGCAAGACAAAGGAATTAGCAGTGCGGAAATCGAATACAATTGAATGCATAGATTGAACCATATATTGTGTGAAGCTTCAAGCCATCGAAGATGAAGTAGTAAGTAACCACAAGCATGTCGTTGAACAATTGCAAACCAGAAAAATACAGATTAAAAGTGAAGTTACCCCCTCATCCGAAGCGAATTTATGCATGCAGGTGAAAAAATTGAGATTAACCAAATATAGCTAGCATTGCAATTGTAAACTACCTTTCGGCAGAGACATGCCGCGCGCAACAGAAAGGGTAAAGCCAGTAAAACTTAGATTTTACTTCTGAAGCGTACTCGTCACATAGTTCTGCGTAACATAGTATGGTAGCTAAAGCATAAAGCGCTGCCCTAGATCTTTTTGATTCCCCCTGCGAGACCTACATTTGAGGCAAAATGCTGCTATTATATATTTTATCTTTTTTTTTGGATCAAATTAAAGAAACAAGGAAAATTTATAACTCTCATTTGTGATCGAATTTTAACGCTTTATTTAACATACTTAGAATTATCCGATTTAAGTTGAATATGCGCCGTCTTGTTCGCAAACTTGTTGCCACTTAGAAGGCAACTTCATTATCTCCCCTTATAAAACCCCTCCTCCTTATTTGCAAAAAACTCATACAGCCAGTTTTGGCAAGCCTCTTTAGAGGCCAACCTAGTAGCACCAAGAGCGTTTTGAATGGACCGGAAGAGATGATAATCACCTGGTTCCAAGTCCGGACAACGCGGTGGGTGCAATAGAACATCCCATTCGGGAAGCCGAGCGTTGTCCTGGTGGAACAAAACACCATTCCTATTGACCAATGCTGGCCGCTTCTGATCAATCGCCTGCTTCAAACGGTCGAGTGGCTCATAGTAGAGGACCGAATTGAGGGGCTGGTCATAGTTGAGTAGCTCATAGTGGATGACTCCCTTCCAATCCCACCAAAAACACAGGAAAACCTTTCTGGCCGTCAATCCGGGCTTGGCGATGGTTTGGGCCGGCCGCGCTTCCACCACGACCTTTTTCGCTTGAGATTTTTGTACGTAATCCACTTTTCATCATCAGTCACCATCCGCTTCAAAAATGGGTCGAATCCGTTCCGTTTCAGCAGTGCATCGCAGGCGTTGATTCGGTCCAAGAGATTTTTTTGCGTCAACCCGTGTGGCACCCAAACATCCAGATTTTTTTGGAATCGAATCTTCTGCAAATGATTCCAAAGGGTTTTATGGTCCTTACCCAATTCCTGACCAATCGAGCGAATGCTCATATGCCGGTCTACTTGGATGATTTCGACGATTTTATCGGTTTCTACGACGATTGGCCTACCAGTACGGGGTGTATCTTCGACACCGACTACACCAGAACGAAATCGATCCAACCAACGCTGTGCTGCGCGAATCGTTACAGTATCGGACCCATAAACTTCACAATTTTGTTTGGCCGCATTCGTTGCATTTTTACCTCAGGTAGTAAAAATGTAAAATGTGATGAATTTCTTGCTCGGTGGACTTCTCGTTTGACGCGAATAATGTATTTAACATACGAAATTAAAAAGAAAAGAACACGGTGTCGGTTAATTTTCTAAACGTCGCAATTTATTGAATATTTTGTACAGAACAGAACAGAACAGAACGCTTCCATGTCATTCCATCCTCTATTTATTTGCTATTTCTGCTAGGTTAGCGAAAACTGTTGATTTCGTATTATTTGCAGTTATTGGGGTCATCGGAATTTGTTGACTTTTACCTGGTATATCCGGTATATTTACCTGCTCAGCAATATTGTTGATTGGTCGATGTAGGTGAGTATCGGGCTCGTTGGGATTGTACGTTACTCGCGCTGTAACTTGAGACTGAAACGTACGATCATAAAACTGTCAAAGAGACAGCCCAGATTGTCTCCAAATCGCCGTATAGTATTTTTTTTTGTGGGGTAGGGTAGGTGAATGCATTTACGCACACAGTGTTGGACTCCCGATTCGGTACGTCGTCGGACTACCAACTAAACACCTCCCCATCGTCAGAGAGCTAGCCTGGAACCGTTTGTCACATTACTTCGGGCTAGCCCCCGAACTCTCCCGCCTTGCGGAGCCTTCAAATTAGGGAATTCCTTTCACCAACGGGAGGGGAACTGTCAGTTCAAGGAACCCCTGCCATCCGGCTCCTCCACCGGTCGAGTTCTATCTTCTTAGCAACGAGAAGGGCCCGAACGTAATGGGCAACACGGTTCCAGCTATCAGCAGTCCTCAGCATCTCTTCCATAATGTTGTCTGGAGAGAGATCCCCTGTGTTTAAATAGAGCTGCTGACGAACCCCATCCCACCTTCCACAAGAAAAAAAAGTGTGGTGGGCATCGGCCACAACTCCATTGCAAAACACACAATGCGGAGAACGCGCCGTTCCGATCTTGTGCAGGTAAGACTGAAAATTTCCATGCCCACTTAAAAATTGGGTAAGGAAATAGTCAGTCTCACCATGCTTCCGATTCAGCCACGCAGCCGATGAGCCGCGCAGTCCATCTGCCTCTAGTTTCATTTTGCCAAGAGAGCTGCCACTGGTCTAGAGTGTGTTGCCGTTCTTCGCGAGCAACCACCTCCCTTGGCTCATCTCCCTTGCGCTTGTATATGGCCTGACGCTCCCTAGCAAGAAGGGCAACAGGGATAACTCCCGCCATCATCATCACGGCCGGTTCAGAGACTGTGCGGTACGCAGACGCCACCCGCAAAGCTCCCCGTCTCTGTACTTGCGCGAGGCGTCTACGATATACCTCCTTGTTAAGAGCGCCAGCCCATACCTCTGTACCGTAGAGCAGGGCAGACTGCGTTGAGCTCATCAGGAGACGTCGCCTACTAGACGTAGGACCCCCAATGTTTGCCATTAGTCTACTTAACGTCGAAACTCCAGCCGCAGCCTTGTTTGCTGTTGCTTGGATTTGCTCAGAAAAGCTCATCTTTGAATCAAGAGTCAACCCAAGGTACTTTACCGCTGATTTTGACTCGATTATCGACTCGCCGAACGATATGGGACGCAGGGTCGGAATTCTCTTCTTAGTCAGGATGACTACTTCAATTTTTTCCAGTACAAGGTTGAAACCATGAGTAGTCATCCATCCGCTTACCCGTCGCATCAATATGCCGAGTCTGCTTTTCGCCTGTTCGACAGTGCGTCCAGCAACAAGCGCTGCGACATCATCTGCGTAGCCGACCAGGCGCGACTCTTCTGGCATGTCGAGTTTAAGCAGACTGTTATAGGTAGCGTTCCAGAGATCCAGCCCTAGGATGGATCCCTGTGCAACCCCGACGTGACCTCCATCCACCTTTGTATCGCCGTATAGTATGACCCGATGCGATAAGTACAACACATGCCATCTATTGACAAAATACGACATTACTTTTTCCCAACCTAATATTTTCTTCCCCATAATTATTTGTAAATTACTTTTCGTGTACAATTGGCCTAAAACTCCTCACTTTTTCACGAGCCCAAAGAAAAACAAATAGGAATACTCGAAGCTAGATGCTTCGAATATAAAAGTTTTGTGTTCATCTTATGTGAGAAATTTGCACCTAATCTAGATCCTA
This sequence comes from Hermetia illucens, assembly GCF_905115235.1. NCBI lineage: Eukaryota > Metazoa > Arthropoda > Insecta > Diptera > Stratiomyidae > Hermetia > Hermetia illucens. The sequence continues at coordinate 143,339,287 of NC_051849.1, forward strand.
TATATTCGTACATAGCTAAAAATTCAGGAACTTAAGCGGTGTTAAATTTCCAAAATATGGTAATATGCCATTATTAATATTATTATATTTTGGCATGTGTCGGAATGGAATGCATTTTGAGGCCTAGATTTCATATAGATGCATCCCAACCAATCGATACCTTTCATTTTATACCCTCACAAGACTACATCTGTGAAAAAATGCACACCCTCTTTCGCACTTTAGGGGCGGGCGGGCCTTTAAACCCGGCGCAAAATGATGCCACTATTTGGATGTAAAGGAATTGACATACCATATGTTTCTAGAGAATTTCGTGACAATAGCCTCAGTTGTTTCATAGTAAATCTGGTGTGAGAGACAGATAGACCTATGATGAATTGTCAGACCTCCATCAGGCGCGACCTCAGGTCGCGGATAGGAACGTAACTGGTGATGTGTAAATATGTGTTCCAGCACTTTTTTCTCAGACTACCCTTGGGCAACTGTTTACTCATCTCTGGTGCGTAGACCAAAATGGCTATAAGAGGGATACGCAAAACAAAGCCACCATGGAAAACGGTAAATTTGGCCACCGTGGCATCTAATTTTAGAGGAGGAGGTGTTCAAGTTACCAAGAACACCAGCATTAAAACCGAAAAAAAACATGAAATCAAAGTAGATCATTGGATGACAAAAACGGTAACAACACCCACCGCATCTGTTCAAGAGGGACAAGACATACTCTAGGGCCAAGGGAGAGATGCATTTCCTATATGGGGCTCTTCATCTTCGCCAATATTGAAAATCTTAAGAGATAAAACGGAGAGAAAGTCAACGAATACTAAAGATGAAGGACTATAATCCAGTCGGTATCCATGGAGAACAGAGCCCTGATCCCGAAGAATTATCTTCACACAGTTTGGTATAAAAATAGTTGAACTGTCCGTGTTTATCAGATCGCAGGAGGAAGAACGAAATATTAAGGGTAAAGCAAAACCTAATGTCCTAAGAGTATCATAGGCCACCCAAGTGACACCTTAAAACGTTGTCATCAGCCTGACACCAAACAAGAGAGAGCGGGGAAAAGATGCGGATCCCTTAGGAAGTCAGTAGGCGCCTAAGAGGGAAAAAGGCATACTGGCAATTCTGAAAATGAGGCTAAAAGCACGGAAGGTAGGAAGTACGTCCCCTAAGTGCGAGTTTCGGATAAACCAAAGTCATAAAGAACAAAAAGGAAAAGAAGAAAACAAAGGTGAGAATTCGCCCAGAGACGATTGTTATCTCCAGTAATATATTCAGCAATATGTCATACGTGGAGATATTAAAAAAGATCGAAACTGACCCCGACCTAAAAGATCTGTTTGGCAATATCAGCAAAATCCGTAGGGCCCTGAAATAAGACCTCATATTTGCACTGAAAAAATCCAGTTTGATTAAAACTGATGGCCTTCGCACTCAAGTGAAGAACATGAGGTTCTTATACAATGCAAGGATATCGATGAAACGAATCTAAGGGAGACATTTACACTGGTTTAAAGGAACAATTAAAGTTGGAGGAACTGGGGTCAGAATCCATTGTGAGTTAGAGAAAAACTCATGACAGTACTCAATCGGCAAAAATGCGATTATCAGTGGAGGCAAAGCAGAAATTATTGTCGGCCGTAAAAGTTCGAATTGGATAAGTTGTCTGCTGTCTATGAGAGCAGATTTCACTAAAGAGGTGCTTCAAGTGCCTTTTGTTTGGACACTTCCGAAGGCACGCATCCACGGCATTGATCGGTACAGAAACCATACCGGTAGCGTATGGGTCACAGACTAACTGGCGGACTGGCAATTTGGGCTTGAGGTAGTCAAACTATATAATGGAGCGTGAGTCAGTCAGCCAGCGGCTATGGGCGAAATTAAGCAATGTATATATGTACAGATATTAAGTTCTACCCAGTTTCACATCGTCTGAGTTTGAAGATATGTTAGACAACATTCTTCACGATGCAAGGGGACGAAGTCCAAACGTAATTCCCGGTGATTTTAATGCGTAAGCCCTCAAATGGGGAAGCAAAAAGAATAATGCCAAGGGCTAAAGTCTGTTAGCGGTCTTTACCCGGTTGAATATAGTTCTGGCCAACGAAGGTAATGTAAGCACCCTTTCGGGGGTCTGGTTCAGTTGAAGACCTGACCACTTTTAAGGTTTTGTGTGAAACAAAACCTTATTAGAATCGAGTCGATGCCTGTCTGTCCGTCTATCTGTCGGTCTGCCACACCCGATTTATTCGGGAACGGTTAGACCGATTGTCACAAAAATTGGTAAGAGTGTGCTTTCTATTGCTCCCTTAACATGCAGCAAGTGGCGTCATTTTGTGTTAAGTTTAAGTGGGGACTCCCCATACATGTGAATGGAGGGTAAATTTTTGTTTTTTTCATAAAATGTAGTCATGTGGGGTATTAAATATAAGGGCTCAATTAATACTTTTCGAAACTGCTGAAACATAAGGGAGTAAGGGCGCAAAATATGACCATCAAAAAGTGTAACAGGTCTCGTTCTTAGAACCTATCCAACCGAAAAATACATCCGGTTCCGATATCTGCACAAATAAATTTATTAATAGTATATTTCCAAATTTCCAAGCCGGCAGCTCTGCATATCTTATCTAACAAACATAAACTGAGTGCGGTCTACAGAAGAACATCTGTTTTCAGGACCATTGTAGTAGATAATGCGGCCTTCGTCATCTTAGGAATGTTGTCAATTAACATCTTATCTATATAACGGCAGGTTCATATCTTCGAAAGAGAGAGATCTATAAGTAGATAGCAACAATAGTGGTTTATCACTGGTCATGGAGGATATCATCATTATCTGTACATGTTTAATTTAAGACCTCGCCTGATTGTCCGAACTGCAATGGAATCCCGGAAATCACGTATTCTTCCAATGGCCGAGGTTCGTGAAGGAAAGGAGGAACTTAGAGAGCACTCTAGGTGAGATGTTATCACCGGGATCAGCTGATTTTACAGATCCGAAATTGCAAGCGAAATCACTTTATTCAAGCTAGAAGCCTTAATCAGTCTTAATTAACACCAACAGTTGGCTGATCGCAAGTTCACGGATTTTAATTGTGTTGTACAAATTAGACAGACTTCGTGTAGTCCTATCTCTAAAAGTGCAATTATAATTGATTGATTGATTTCCAATGATGCCATATTTAAATGTCCGTGATTAAGTGAACTGAGGCTTATAACAAGTCCGGAGAAAGGATGTTAGACGCTTTAGGCATGAACAATTTCGTTTTTCTTGTGGAAGGAACCTTGCATGTACGACAGTTCCACTCCGGTGTAGTTGAAAACTCAATCGAGCACTATTTCTTAAGACCCTTTCACAAAATTAATTCGTTATGGGAAGTATTGTATCGAAGTGTCAAGAGAGTTCAGTTGTTTTTGAATCTGGCTTCGCAGTAGGAGTTGAGTATTATGCATTTAGCAAGTATGTGCAAGCCCCTCTTCAAACTCTGTACAAGCACACCCAATTCACTGTATGCGTGGGATTTTATGATTCCCATCGGCCCGCAAGATAGTTGGGGAATGCAGGAGCCTCAAAGGCGCGGCAATGTCAAATTCTACACGGGAGTGCCGACGCAATAAAGAACGTGCAAAGCATACGGTAGGGCACAAACGCCAATCATCAGCATGCTGGTTGAATGAGAAGGCAAGCTGGAACCTGGCAGTATCAATATCGAACAGATTATCTATAGAATCTGAGAGGAAGCTTCTCCTGCTGTTTGGTTTGGAAGCCTGTTGTAATACACAATAGATCTGATCGAGGCAGACGTGGTGTGGAGAAAGAGGATACCTGGCAAGGAATGGTGAAAGTGGCCCTGAATGCATGTTGTGTAAGTATGCAGGCTTCGACGACAAGGGCTATGTTGTAGGAAGGAGAGGAAGAGGGAGATCCAAAAGCAAGAACAAATGAGGTTTATTCAGATAAAATTAGACCACTGTAAGGCAGTACACGATCTTTTCGGCTAGTGAGTATAAAAAATCCATGTAGATGTAGCAATTATTAGCAAGCTACAGTGGAAAACGCGGTATCGGCCATCGACAAAAGCCAAAGTTGTGCAATTTGGATAACTGGCAGGTACCCATTTGGGGAAACAACGGCAACATCTGATAAGAAATTTGTAATAGCAAAATTGGTAGTGTTTATATCTACAGTTGTTCAGTTCCGTCAAGCGCGATAAGCATAGAATATTAGCAACTGTTACATCCAAGCGCATTATTTCCCATTATTATCGCGGGAGGCTTTAAGTCAAGTTCTACCGCCTGGGGAAGCGAGGTTTCAAACGGCAGGAGCCAGATATTTTTCAAACCATTTTCGATGCTGCACATTGCTCCAGCTTCCACAAAGGCGGGTAACCTCAATGATAGATATTACTTTCGTAAGCAATTCGCTCATTAGCAAATAACGTGACGAGCTAGTGAACAACATTCACATAGGAATCATGAAGCAATATCTCGAAAGTCAACAAGATATTCCTTTTAGTGTGAAACGCACCTTGAAATTTTTAGGAAAAGTTGCTCACCGATAAATACAGCGGATAAAAAATTTAGGCAACTTGTTCGAAACGTGGTTGCAAGTTTTTCTATGATAACACCCACGGTCTTGCTAGAATAGAATAATAAAATCAAGCAATTGAGAAGCGAAAAGCGGAACATACAAAGCTTTCCGGATACCGTTGCAAAAGGTAAATCAGCAGACCAAACGAAATCCTTTTGAGGAACTATATGAAGAGGTCGATATCAGCTTAAAGGGAGCCTATAGGAAAATAGTGACTTATATGAAAGGAGGTAGTGCCCCGCAGATCAACTATCCGGCGTTATTGCGCGAGATAGTGACAACTCTGTTTCCACAGAAAGTCAGATGTCCTACTAGGAAGGAAAGAAAACATTTCCCAAAGATATCTCCTAGAATAGTAAGAAGTAAAGAAAGATCGCCAGTTGAAGAATGGAAAATTACAAATTGAGAAGGAATAGTGGTACGCTGCAGAGCACCTCTCTTTTTCTGGTGGCGCTGTGCTATTGTACTTTGACAAGTCTGCCTGAAGTAAGCGTTAATCCTGCGTACCGCGTCCGCTAGGTACACCCTGAAGCCCTGGGACCTGGTATCAGATAATATTCCAGTCTTACACGTCAAAGGAAACTTCTGATGCAGAGGAGAAGGAAACTTTCTATGAGCAAATCAATGCAGTCCAAGAGTGAATTCCTAAAACCGACATAGGACCACATTGACAATGGCTCAACAATGCGACTTTCCTCAGCTTTACGCCTCGTTATTATACCACATTCTTCTAACACACAGTCTGCCATAAGGTCAGTTGGGTTTCGACTGGCCAGCATTGTACATATAATCAGATGGATCACATCGCGAATAGCGATAAATTTAAGATTTGTCTTCTGGATGAAGGAAATAAGAGAGGCACTGACATCGAGCTCGAGTCAGATCATCCATTGATAATTGCTTGCTTAGTGTCCACATCCTCTCTCAGGAGTAGGGAGTCTCGAACCCCGAAGTTCAGCACAATCAGTGGAAAAACTATCCAACTGACTGGACGAGAGAAATTTTGAACATGTTCCCGAGGAAAAGGCCATCAAAAATCCTCCTTTCTCCAGTGTCCTTTGAGCTCCAATATCGCACAAATTTTGGGAAGTCTAGCTCATCCTGCGTCGTGGCAGAAGGGAGGCAAAATCACAGTGACTACCGTATACCGCATTATGAAAGAATGTGCATTTGATCGCAAGTCTTTAGGTGGCCCGGGCCGATGACAAGCAGCTTAAGAAGTGCAATGAACATTTTACTACGGTTCTTATCAGGATCTGAAGGGAGCTCTACAACCATCAATAGTGATAGTCTACAAACAGAAACTCTTGTTAGAAGCGAAAGCTCGCAGTGAACAAATCGTCTGTCGTTTTGGAAAGCAGACCTCTTTCAAGAGACATGGCAAATGTCTCGTGTGTTTGCATCTTGTGAGGACTATTTATGGGTTTAACTAATGCAGAAGCAATAGGAAAAGTGTGCACACTACCAAGGAGTACGGACGAGACCCCCCCGCACGAAAAGCGGCAAGAAGGCAAGGCAAGGAAGGACAAGAAGGCACCAGGTCCTGATGGTATTCCGGCGGAAGTTTACAAACTGTGTTCCGCCAACGGCCAGACTTGATGCTTGAGGCATTTGCTTGAAGGGGGGCATCTTTCCTTATCGCTGGAAGGTAGCCAGATTCGAGCTGTTCAGCATGGGGGAAGGAGACCTGGAGTTGCCGTCTGCATATCGACCGCTGTGTATATTTGACACGGTTGGGAAAATGCTCGAGAAGCTCATCAGAAGTAGACTCGTTGAAGCGATCCGCACTACCGGGGACTTATCCCCAAGGCAATTCCAGTTCAGAACTAGGAGATCCACAGTGAATGCTGCTAAGGGGGTCGTGGATGTGGTTCATCAAGCCAAGACAACCAGCCGCCGATCTCGACGAATAGTGCTCCTCATAACGCTTGATGTCAGACAGCCTTCAAATCAGTAAGATGGACAGATATGTTAGGCACATTAAAAAACTCATTCCACGTGCCAAACTATCTCTTGCAGATATTGAGGGATTTTTTGAAAGACCGCTTCCTGCTCTATGACGTTAGAGGGCCGGTGGAGGATAGAAATCACGTCGGGAGTAGCACAGGGATCCATTCTAGGACCGGACCTCTGAAACGCTTCCTACGATAGTCTGCTGAGGCTTGATATGCCCGAAGAGTTGCGCCTGGTCAGTTATACAGACGACATTGCGGCATTTGTTACCGGAGGCACTGTTGAACAGGCGCAAAGCAGACTTGGCATACTGATGGGGCGGGTAACCGGATGGTTGACCGCTCATTGTTTTAGCCTTGCGCTGGAAAAAACGGAGTAGTCATCATGACCAGACGAGAATCCCGGGCTTACATCCCATATCGATCGGCGAGTTAACTACAGAATCAAAACCAGCGGCTAAATATTATACCTTAGTCTAATGCTCGACTCAAAGATGAGCTTGTGCAAGCAAATCCAAGCCACAGCGGACAGGGTTGCAGCTGGAGTCTCAGCCTTGAGTCGGCTAATGGCAAATGTTGGGGGCCCTATATCTCCTAAGAGACGTCTCCTTATGGGAGCAACGCAGTCGGTTCCGCTCTATGGCGTGAATGTATGGGCTAATGCCCTTGACAAAGCGGTGCATCGTAAACGCCTTGCTCAAGTGCGAGTTGTGTCTGCTTATCGCACCGTCTTAGAACCGGCCCTACTCGCCAAAAAGAAAACACTGAAAGTTGGATCGCGATTTACCTTCCCAGGTCAGCTACCATACCATACGAATATGCTACAAACCTTACGAATAGTCGAATAGTGTATGAGTGATCGAATGGACAGATGAAACGGTGTTGTATGTCCTGGATGCGAAAGGATGTAGACCAAAAGTTCTTTGCGCCGCATTAATGCAAACAAGAAGTTGTATGCTGGAAGTCCTCACGTCGTTCGATATTGCACTAATAAACATTGGTGAAATAAATAGCTACCGCAAAGAACGATGCTTCCGTTTGTAAGATTTGCGCTAGCGATATGTTGTGGAATGTCAGCGAACAATACTCCTTTAGAGATTACCAGGTAACGGTCTCTCAGACATTACCAGGCAACAGTCTCTCAACTGAAAAACAAACTAGGGAGTTTGTGACCTGCCAGCTCATAGGTAAGGTTGATTTGGAATAACGAAGTATCTCACCTTCTGGCGGTGTATAGAGTATATTTACAGGGAAGTTCTCAGAAATACCAAGCTATATTGCGAAGCAAGTGGACAGGTTCAGATAATTCTGTAAGAAGACGAATGTATTTCATAGAAAACCTAAAAGGTGGTAGTGCCGACACCATATTGAATGCGTAGAGAAGTTTATAGATATTTTAATCGCGTTTAAGGGGGTCACCCCTTGTGCAGGCGGTTTTTTTTTTCGCTTTTTTGGAATTTTTGCCAAGAACTGGATAAAGATACAAATATGAGTTTTTCACCATATATTCATCAATATCTTGAGGATGCGTAATAATTTTTCCGGTCCTATAGCATAGTTGCTTTTTCAAGTACAGATCAGCTTATACACTCTCCTTCAAAATAAAGGTGTTTTTCTATTGCCACGCTAGAGGCACTATGCTCATCTTAAAGAAAAAAAAAAAATAAACGGAGTTTTAATGTACGGTTTACAAACTAACTATGAAAAATATTGAAAGGTAAATTTTTGGTGCCTTGTTAAACTGTTTTTTGTAAATTTTGATGTTTTTTCACAGTTTCTTTTTATGAATTAACAAGTCGGGAAACCGGAAGCTGGGCGCTTCAGGTATGGAAGGTTTTGTTTGCTTCTTCTGTGAGTATATTTGAGTGTAGAACTATCCCATTTGTGCGTAGCCCGTTATGTATTTGCATTTAGCATGTGTGACTAGCCACTTTAGTTTGATATTGATATTTAGTTGCAGTAAATTTACAGGGTAAAGTCAAATTTGAGCTACTATAACTTTGTTACTAATAGTATAATTTTGATCAAACTTGGGAATAATATGCTTCATATTATATTTTATACTGCCACCAACTTTTATAACTCAGAGATAAACTTAAGGGGGGTTTTACTCAATTTCCCCAAAAATATGGTAATATACTATTATTACATTAATTTTAACAGACGATACGGAAAGTATTTTGAGGCCTGGGCACCATATAGAGGCAGCTTCATGATTTTTTTCAGATTTTTCGGTTGGGTAGTTTTTGAGAATGGGTCCGTTAAAGAAATCATCACTTTCCACCCCTCCCACTCCCCGCCTTACTAATAAATCTCAAAACAAAGACCGGCTTCGAAAAGTACTGATAGAAACTTTTCATTTGATACCCCACATGACTATATTTGGTGAAAAAAATGTTTACACCCCCCTCCCCCTAATCGTGAAATTTTGAAAGTATCTTGTTGGATAGATTTTGGGCTATGGTGGTCGCAAATTTTGAAGGCGGAGTTTCGAGAAAAACGCATTTAAAAATCCTTGAACAATTCCAAATATCGAAAAATCATTTTGCGCAAATATTTTACACTATATCTAAACACAATTGATGCGAAAAAAATCGATTCCTCGGATCCGACACAGAGAGCAGATATCGATGTGTCTCTTCCGAAGGGCTCTTCGAGTGAGGGTACCAATATGAAGTGCAAACAAGGATTTGTGTGACTTGGACTAATTTGTTTACGTCCTGATGCCACCCGACTTGTTAAATGGCATGAACATTTTTTCTGACGGCATTGAATGCGTTTTCTTGGTCGGTTTGCCGCGGAATTTGTCACCAAGACAAATAAGGTAGGATTTTGGATAGTGACATTTTGAAACAATACTTCTGTTTTTCTTTTCTTTTTCTTTGATCTCAGTATTTTATTTTTATTCTACTGAGGATATGTAGTATTCAGGACATTTTCTCAATCCCTCATCCTTTATCTGAGCTTGGGATCATTACTTTATGTGAATAACATGGTGGAGTTCTGATGGTAATCATTAGGTGGTACAAATCAATCGTTTTCGATTTTTTTTTAGATCATATATAATCTTCTGATTTCTGTGTTTGAAGGTATACATACATACACGAAGTCTTTGTTGAGTTTTTTTTTTCATTATGAAATGGATTTCTTCCTTCCTTATGTGTGCATGCTACGACACCATGAAAGTCAATATTGATCGCTCTTTATATTTCTAATTACTGAACGAATTCCATAATTCAATGAAAAATTCCTGGGCAATCTTTAAGCTATAATTACTTCATTCGCGTCGGCAATTGATTCAATAAAAAACTTTCAGGTTTATTGAGTAACTGGGGTAAAATCGCCTCACAATGAAAAAGCTACGCACTGAACGGACCATTGAACACGGCATCCGTAATTTGCACGATATCTATTCGCGCATGATTGCATGGAGCTTCAGTGATTATTGCATTCCAGCCAATAATTTATGTGAGTATTCGATATTCGATAACAAAAGCAATTAACACTAAATATATTCTCTTCGGAAGTTCGTCGGATTATAGGATAGTGTACGCTTAATACACCTGTAATACTTATAGCACGACTCCTATTACAAATTGGAGGCATTCCAAAATATTATCACTACTCCTGGCCGAAATATAGAGACTTTGCTTCAAAATTATAGCATTATATTCCTAATATCTGGGTCAGGTTGAACTTTTAAATCAGGGGCAGATCAGATGCTGCTGGCAGACAGAATTTTTTTGAAAATATGAAGATCGCTCCTTTTTGACTATGAAGCCAGGAGTACACAACGTGACCGCCTACCTACCCAAAGTCTTATGATGGCAGCAAAGAATCTTCGGAACATTATAATCCTCGAAATGAGGGTCATCACGGATGCTATGCAGAATATTTAAAAGAGGAGGGCGATCTATCTATAGTAATATACCAGTGAAGGAGTAAAAGGAGAAACCGAAGAAGGATACTTCGAGGGGCAAATTTGGCGGAAAATCTATTGAGATCCCTGACGGAGCCATGGAGTTTATGGAAGCCGAAAGGGCATCAGGGCGTAGGGAGCAAACTTGCTCTCCATTGAGGAGGAGAGGCTGGAAAATGATAACCTGGGCTCATAAGCTTCAATTCGGAGAATGAATCACAAGTAAATGTCATATCGGAGGAGGAGATGCATTAATGGTCTAATGTTCAGCAGTACGGTAGCCCACGTAAACTAGCGTACATAACTAAATCTGGAAAAGTAACAATTTCAACCGAAAAGGTAGTTGTTGAATTTATCCTTAGCAATAGTTAGAAGCGTCCGGATAGCTGAGCGGTTAGAGCACAAGGCTGTCATACGGAAAGTCACGGTTCAAATCTCACTGGTGGCAGTCGGATTTGTATCGTGATTGTACGTCGGATACCAGTCGATTCAGCGTAAATGAGTACCTGAGCTAAATCAGGGTGATAATCTCGGGCGAGCGCAATGCTGACTACATTGCCTCCTACAGTGTACTGTAGTGTACCGTTACGATCTTGAATGAAGTGCTCTAACACACTTCAACGCCCTGATCCTATATAGTGGTGTTGCGCCAACGATTATTATTATTATTAATAGTTAGAAGTACACAGTTGTATCTAGCATCAAATAAGAGGTCCCAGATACAGCCCCCAGAGAATGCTCTTCTGAATGGGCTAGTACAGAATTAGAAAGTTTTAGAGTTTGCTTACCGGACGGGATGATCACAGAACGAATTCTGTCCAGAAGCAAGCCGATACCCTGCCCTAATGTAAGGCTGGTGTAACAGCGTTGCAAGAGATGTGCTGGACAGGGAACGGTTTCCCGGAAAAGAGCTACTACATTATATATTATGGCCATCCAATAAACCATGTGGTCAGAGTAGGTTTCCTAGTCCGCCAAAAAATCAAACCTGCTTTTATCGGCTTCGACAATATAAGCACTCTGCGCTTGCGAAGCAAAGTTCAAAATGTAAGTCTCAATAACGTTCACGCCCCTACGGAAAAGACTGCATAGCCAGGTATCCGACGCGATAGTAGAACAACTTTCGAAGCCTGTCCCAGGTATGACATCAAAGTCATACTTGTTGATTTTAATAACCAAGTATGAACAGAGTGCGTATTCAGGGGATACGTAGGCTCCCATAGCTTAAATGAAAACACCAATTATAGCCGATTGCAGGTTATTCATAACACTGCTAGCACGAAATGGTTGTAGGAAGTACCTGGTTTGACCGGAAAGTGATCCACAAATCAACGAGGGTTTCTCCAGATAGGGCCAATTTCGAGCAAATTGACCACTTGTTAATTGAATTCCATCACCGCTTCGCCTTGACGAATGGCACAACATATAGGGGACCAATATGGACTCGGATCACTATTTCGTTGACATAGTGCTCTGGACTCGAATAACAATACCGCCTAGTATCTCCTCTGACAATCAGGTGAGAGCGAACGCTGAAGCAATTCATAATGCAGCCCTCTATAATGGCCATAAGGCAGAAATGGATACCGCAGCAACTGCAGTCAAAAGAGGTCCTAGAGATCCAGCATCGGCAAATGATCTTCACAACCACTTGAAGATCGTACCATTGGTACGGCCGCAAACATATTTAACCCTAGTCACAAAAAAGTCGAAATGACTGGAGCGCGACGAATGTAACGGAACGTAAGATGCTGCATACTTGCCAATGTTCCACTTTAAAATAAACTGGGCACGAGCGGGGACCTATCACGTACTTCATCGAACGGTGAAGCGTCTTCACAAATGAAAAAAGGAAGGCTGGTAGACCCTAAATATAAAAAGCGAGGTGTCACACAGTGCAGCCATTATATAGGTATCACGTTGTTGAGTACTATATATGAGGCATTCTCCGCTATATTGCTAGGTAAGATAGCCCCATATGCCCAGAAAATCATCGGTCCATACGAAAGAGACCTCAGTCCAGACAAATCAGCATTAGATCTGATTTTCTCTGTGCGGCAAACAATGCAAAAACTGTTGGACTATGGCCATGAGTTGCACCATCGTTTCATCGACTTCAAGGCTGCTTTACACGGCCGTGGGAGAATTCGGTATCCTGTGACGAATGTGCGAACCCAGAAAAAAGCAGCAGAATCACTCTCGGGACCATTTAACATCAACAACGGTCTAAGAAAAAGAGATGCCCTATTCCTGACGCTGAGGTAAATGGGAGACGCACCATCCTTTTTATCTTCACTCAACTGCTGGCCTATGCTGACGATATTAACATCGTGTTAAGAACAACCGGAGAACTACAGACTAACTTCATCCAAACCGAGCAGGCAAGACGAAATGTATGGTGGCAATGTCGACACCAAAAAACCACAATAATATCTGTTTTGAAAAGAACTAATTTCATTCGATTGTGCAAAAAAATTGTACACCCCCTTTTTCCAAATGTGGGGATCCCCTCATCGTAGAACGATTTTACTCACTGGATGCAAGAGGATAATACCGTTCCCATCTTTTCACGAAATTTCGTATCAATACGAGTAACCCCTTCTGAGAAAATGGTTGTGGCAGGCAGACAGTAAACTGATTTTAGTAAGGTTTTGTTTTCAATAAAAAAGGAAGAAGGATTGTGTAGAAGGTGGGATAATTGTTTTAATGCGGTACAAATGAGTATGCCATGTCGAGATACCACCATACTAGGTTTTTATTAATTTACTGTTCACTCCTCTGTGAAATAAAGGGCATGCATGCGCAGGAGCAAGACAAATACATGACGAACACAAACATCCACGGTGACTGGGACCTGAACCCAGGCAGCAAAATCAAGAGGCTAGCACTCTAGCATCCCAACCATCGTGCCCGTCAATTAAGATATTGAAGGGGTGGGGCAAGAATACCAGAATCCCCGAAATAGGGGGCGGGGGGTTGGGGAGTCATAAGCGGGAAAGTCACAAGCACAATACATCTAATAAGTAGTTCCCACACTCAATGAACTTATCTTGCGAATGTTTTGGTGAAGTTTATCCGTACGCATCATAGGCACTAAACCACAAATAGATACTGCCTGATGTGTACGGATAAGCTTCCCCAATGTATTCGCAAGTTCGGTCCATTGAATGTGAATACTGCCTATTAAATATACTGCGGTCATAAAGAATTGCGTCTTCGGGTGGGCAAAAACTCGTGAAGCTCCGCGCTCAATAATAAGTTCTCGACGTGACTCTAAGACAGAAAGTTCTCAAGGTTTGACATTGAACCCCTAATCTGAGACACGAGAACACTACTTTAAATGGACCTTTTCAAACAATACGGACTTACAGACGGTCCTAAGTCTCAGATGATTTCGTTAGATGACTGTTACGAACCGAACTTCTAGATGCTAAGTTCCTTAGCAACTATTCTTTGTCTAGAGCCTTTTAGTACCACATTAATGATAAAGGGCTTCAACTTCTCGGGCAATTGTTTTCTAACAATACAATAAATCATCAATAAACTAAAAAGATTTCATTGAGCACGGTTTTTTGCCAATAAATGGACCATAAATTGAAAAAATTATTTTGCGCACGCGGAAAAGAATGGTAGGCAAATGGCTACGAGTATTTTGGAATTGCTAAAATTATAATTTTCGACTAGGGGTCAGCCATGGAAGAGTGATAAGGTTTAGGGGTGTTTTCCCTAAAAAAATGGCAATCATAGTTCATGCGAAAATATATACCATTTTTTGAAAACAGAAGAATGTCTTGAGAAAAAAGAACGGGGGCAAAAATACTCCAGTGGAGCTTTGAGCGGGACACTGCTTCTTAAACTATCATATTGGCTATAAATAGCCAATGTGACGAAGAGGAGGAAATGGCTCTGTATGTCACACGTACTCGTCGGGTCTCCTTAGAACATAGACGAAAATATCCCAGAAAGGGTTCAACCGAGAAGAGTAGCATTTTATACTAGAGGAGTCAAGGATAGGAGAACGCGCCTAATGAAACACCCCAATCTCCCAACCAAAAAACCAAAGAGCGAACAAGATCGAATCGCCCTGGTTAGGTCAGGTTATAGATAAAATCCGGCTCATTAGGCTGCAGTGTGCGCGTCACCTAATCCGTATAGATGAGGATGATCTAGCCCGAAAAGTCTATAAGGGCAATATCTATAGTGGATAAAGAAGACGAGGCAGATTCTGTCTTAGATGGAGCGATGGTGTAAATCAGGACGCCAGACAGCTTTTAGGGATATCGAACTGGTGGACCTCCGCGCAAAACCGGGATGTCTAGAGTTACTGACTAAGACAGACCTAAACAGGATACCGGTTGTTGCACCGTTGCTGATAATGATGAATCTCTCAACCTAACCATGGATGAGCTTCGTCTATTCTTAATACCTCGATTGAAGATGTCTTTATCTGTCTTCATCAATTCGACCGAGCAGACTGGATGCGCATGCTTTGGGTAGAAATTAGATACCCCATTGTTCCAACAATATGAGTGCGCTCAATCTAATGCCATAAGCCAGCTAGAGGTATTTCATTTAAAGACAGAAATGGAAGTGGCCATAGGCGAAAGTGAAAGTGTTTGGTTCGCATACCCAGGACGATTGATAACCTTCCATGGAAGTTTTAATAAGAGTTGAAGTACATAGTTGTAAGGAAGAAGATCAGCCATGGTTGCTTTTTTTGATGCACTTAGGGCTTATGTCAATGGAATTTTATTAGATTGACACTTCACATAGCATTTTAAAGGATATAAAGAACTGATAAAGCAATGTGTTTGATTAGCGAGAGGAGTCAGTATTTTACTAGGCCGTCGTAGCGGAAGGTCGGAGAACAATACTGGAAACGCTTAGGAGATTGTGTTTTATGTAATCTTTTGAAAGAAAGTAAATCCAATTTGTTGCTTGACCCTCTCGCTTGTTTTACAACTGACCAAATGTAGACAAACATTGAAATTTACGAAATTTTATCAAAAGAAGGCATACAAATATATATATTGACGTGTTGAAGTTTTTCAACCTTTTGTAACTTGCGGATTTTTTGATTATTATAATGTCACATAATGAAGATACTATTTTCGATCCCATGCAATATGTATCTTAATATGCACGAAAATGCCAGCAAACTTTCTTTCTTCACAAGCTTCATACGTAAATACGTAAATAAACTTCATTGTCATAAATTTTGCAAAACCTTTGCTTTAAGTAAAAACAAACAAATTTGCAAACATCAATTCATTACAGCATTGACAGTAAAGAAAACAAAGAGATACAACAACCTAGTAAACAGTAGAAAGACAAAACTTGTTGCAACAAGGAGGTAAAGTGCACCTACCTTGCTTGGAGTAACCAAGCAGAACGCCTACCAGGTAGTGGATTCAAGGTCACCGCACTACACATTGCCTAGCTCATCCCGTGATTCAGTTTACTTTACCGGTGAAAAGAAAAACGGAGAACACAATGAATCTAGCAACTGCACAGCAGAGTTCATGCGCCTTATCACACCGGGGACTGACAGAAATCAACTAATAGGCACGATTACGTAACAATTTCTTGGCCATTTGCAGGAGAAAGTATGCAAAAGAGCTCGCACTAGCTCACCGTTTCTATTGTGCACATATTTTAATTGATTATGAATGTAAATTTTTCCGATAAAAATATCGAAAAATTTGTAATAAAAACGAAAAATATATAACTGCGCTTAGTTCGTTTTCTGGAAGAAGATAAAGTCATATGCAGATATCTACATAAGACACAAGTTATCTAAGTTAAATTCGAAAATATCTCGTGGTCTTAATCGTTCGATAGCTCTAAGAATATGTGGATGGTTATATGTATTTGATATAAACATGAATTGGGCTCTATATAACCTAATATATATTGACTATTGATGCCACTAGAGCAGCAATTAGAAACCTGATTTCAGAGAAAAGAAATTCTTTCTCTATTTTCTTTCGAAAGTTATTTATTAAAGGATTAAATTGTAGGTTTGAGGATAATTGTAAACACCGTTCCGTTCCGTTTTTTTTTTTGCGGAGAGGAGGGGGGGGGCGGCAGAAGGGCAGAGAGATTTGTTATCGTGACTGGATGTCGGATACCAGTCGACTCAGCTGTGAATGAATACCTGAGTCAAATCAGGGTAATAATTTCGGGCGAACGCAATACTGACCACATTGTCTCCTACAGTGTACTGTAGTGTACCGTTACGGTCTGTGGGATATCAGGTGAAAGGTCTCGATTAGTATTTTTCAATGCTGGCGTCAGTTCTGACGTTTAATACAAAGGGGAGAAGGGCGAGACTGGAAATTGATCATTTCTTTCACGGACCCATTCTCAGATCTTACTCCACCCAAAAATCACAAAGCTGCCGCTGTACTGATGAAGGAGGTAAGTTGCTCTCGAAATACATATATATATATACACTATAAAATAAAATTGTAGTGTGGAGTAAGCTACTGGTCTATCAATTTAGGCTTTTTTTTTTGTGCGTACACGGAGGTGGAAAATCTTAGAAAGACACGTCCGCCGCAGCTCCGCCGCCCGAACGGCGGAACAACAGCGGGCGTGTGTGGGATTCACACCCACTAAAAACCACCCCCGGTCTCTCCAGCCCCAGCCCCGCGGGTTTGCTCTTAGGCACTCATCCTTCTCCTATTTGCAGCTTTCCTCCTTCTTTGTTCTTTCAGCAACTCCTCCTGCATTTCGATGATTGCGGAGCTAACCGCAAGCCACTTCTCCTCGGACTCCAGCATCTCAGTAACCAAGCTCTCCGGGGTCCCGCTCCTGCCCAGCACCTGGTTTAAGCTCCTTCTCTCCATCGCAAATCGTGGGCAGTGAAACATCACATGCTCTGGATCCTCCGGTATGCCATCGCATCTGGGACAGTTCGTAAAATCATCCAACCCAAAGCGGTGCAGATACTGCCTGTAGCAACCACCGTGTCCCGTGAGGAACTGGGTAATGTGGTAGTTGGTATCCCCATGTTTTCGCTCAAGCCACACCCTAATGTTGGGAATGAGTCTGTGCGTCCACCGACCTTTCGCAGATTTGTCCCATCTGCGTTGCCAGAGATCAAGCGACTCTGACCTTGCCGCATTTCTACGCTGTGCATGCCCCTCCATATGTCTTGCATTGTACAGGACACTCATTTCTTTGGCCAGAATGTCAACCGGGATCATGCCTGCCACCACCAATACTGCCTCATCTGATGTGGTTCTAAAAGCACTGCAAACCCTCAAAGCCATCCGCCGGTAAACCGAGTTCACCTGCTTCCGTCTCTGAGAGTTTGCAAGCGCCTCTGCCCACACAGGCGACGAGTAGAGCAGCATGGAGCGCACCACTCCGGCTAGCACCAACCTCCGGCAATGTTTCGGCCCACCAATATTTGGCAACATTTTTGCAAGTGTCGTGGTGGCACTGGCTGCCTTTTGGCATGCATACTCTAGGTGCCCCCTAAAACTCAATTTGGTATCAATTATTACCCCCAGGTATTTGATAGCCGGCTTTGATACGACCGTATGTCTACCGACGTCCACTTTTACAGTATTATTTTTCCTGCGTTTCGTTATCAAGACCGCTTCCGTTTTCGCGTCCGCCAAGGTCAGCCCGGCCTTTTCTAGTCAGGACTTTACCGCTCTCACTGTTTCCGTTGCGTAAACCTCCACATCTTCTGGGTGTTTTGCTGCAACAACCACAGCTAAGTCATCAGCAAAGCCGACAATCGTAGTCCCCTCTGGGACGGGAAGAGCAAGCACCCCATTATACATGATATTCCACAACAGGGGAACAAGTACCGATCCCTGTGGTACCCCGGCTGTGACAATGTACTCTTTGGGGCCCTCATCCGTCCCGTACCAGAGAGTCCTCTCTGAGAGGTAGTTTTCCGCCAAATTCGCTAAGTATCCGGGGACACCTATGTCAGCCAACGCCCCTTTAATTCTATTCCAGTTGGCCGAGTTGAATGCGTTTTTCACATCCAACGCCACCACGGCACAGCAGCCGCCAGAAATCAGTGCACCTTTTGCCAGGTTTACCACCATGCCAATTGCGTCCACCGTAGAGTGGGCGCGTCGGAAACCAAACTGGCGTTCCGACAAACCATTTCTGCTTCGACGATGGGCAGGAGTCTGTTGTAGATGACTCTCTCCATCATCTTCCCCATTGTATCCAACAGGCAGATAGGACGATACGACGCTGGGTTTCCAGGTTGCTTGCCAGGCTTCGGAAGCAACACCAACTTTTGCTTTTTCCACTGGGCAGGGAATATTCCTTCTTTTAGGCACGCCTCGAAGTTGTTGGCGAAAAGGTCGGGCCTAGTCTTCACTGCCAGTTTCAAAGCTCGGTTGGGGATGCCATCCAAACCTGGGGCCTTGTTATCACCGAACCTACCACATATTTCCCGCAGCTCCTCCACAGTTACAGGCGGTATTATGCCGTCATTTGGCTGGACAAAAACTTGCCTTCCCCTATTTTCGTGGTGAGGGAACAGAGTGGTAACAATCTGTTTCAGGAGGCGCGGACAGGTCACCTGGGGTGATTTCCGCAGCCTTTTCATCAACACTCTGTAAGCCTCGCCCCAAGGGTTTATGTCGGCATGGTCGCACAGCTGTTTGAAGCAGTTCTTTTTGCTCCTCCGAATGGCTTCCTTTAGGCGGCCACGCAATTGATTGTGTGCCTCCTCTCGTCCGTCGCCTCCTTGCCCGAAAACATGCGGCTCGCAAACTTGCGATTTCATTGTTCCATTGTTGCCTACTGGGGAGCAATCGCCTTCTGGGCATAGTAGCATCGCATGCTTCCGTCACCCATCGAGTGATCTGGGTGGCTTTCTCTCCAGCCGTACCATTCAGGGATATGTCGGATTTGAGCACCGCGGAAAACGTGTCCCCCTCGAACGCTTTCACTGTCCAGCCAAGCATACCACCCGGCATTTTGCGAAAACTCTTTCTCGAGCTCGATCCGCCCTTGATCTCTATGCAGATTGCCTGGCGGTCGCTGTGAGTATAGTCCTCATTGACATGCCAAGCGATTCTACTGGCTAAAGTGGCACTCACGCATGTCAGGTCCACTATAGACCCCAGGCCCCTTCCCCGGAAAGTGTACGAAGACCCAACATTCGCCAGTACCACGTCCAGCTCCGCGAATGCTTCGAGGAGAACACGTCCCCTCACATTAGTTATCCGGCTGCCCCATTCAAGAGCCCACGCATTGAAATCGCCTCCTATTATGATCGGCCAACGTCCTCTTACTTACGTCCTCGACTTATTAAAATCGAATATGACTTTCATATTCTTACCACATATTTTCAAATGTATTTTCAATCAAAATCAATTATAAAAGAACATTTTCTTTTTTACACAAAATTGAACCCGTCCAGTCCCTTAAGTGTGGCCAAGAATTATGAAATTTATTAAAATAGGCTTTAATATAAAGCATGATTCTATCAAGTTTAGTAGAAAACGTACTATTAACAACAAAGTTATAATCCGCCAAAGTTGACACTTCAATGCAAATTCCAAGACTTCGAGTAACAGTACCATGCTAAGCAAATGGAACAAATGTTTTTATATAAGAAGTGTACAAAACCTCTCATACCTGAGGCATCCAGTTTCCAGTTTCTCGACTTGTTTTCCTTTAGCTTTTGTCCCGTTCACAAGCGGGGTCTTTTCATCGTGATAGTTTGCGCAACTTTGTTCTATCATTTGCCTCATTACCTGCACACACACATCATCAACGTAAAGCAGTGTATAGAGTGATGGACGCTATATGTCCCATGTGGCAGTGCCCATAACAAGAACAAAGAGGAGTGGAGAGAGGAACTTCCTTGAGATACGAAGCGATTCTGATACATCCGCCACATTTCGAACTTGACTTTTCGGATCGTGGCAAAGGAATCTAACCCAGCGCACGACTTCTTCTGGCACTAGGTGTTGTCCTAGAGCATACCAGATGAGTTCATGTGGCACACGATCGGAAACTTTCTCTAGATCCAGGAATGCAACGTAAAAAAGACGATGCTTCTCGCGGTGTTTTTCAGTGAATAACCGCGCAGTTTGTACTGCATTAGTAGTAAGATCGCCTGAGGTGAACGTCATAGCATTTCTCCATTTTGTTTTTGACGACATTGGATGTATCTTCTTGGTAGGACTGCCGTGGGACCTGTCACCAACAAAGACCGGGAAAGATATAGCATAGTGAAAAAAATCTAAATATACTTAATTTACCTCTGTCCAGCAGCATTTTATTTTTGTTTTGCTGAGGACAGTGCAAAGTATGTTGCTTCAAACCCTTCTCCTTTATCTGAGCTTTGGATCAGCGTGATAAGTAAATGACATGGCGGTGTTATCTATGCTTTGAAATTGAAATTAATTTAAAACTAACCCATTAATCCCTATGTGGGGTACAGCTGATAATTTCTAGCAAAGTATTTCACCTTTTCCCCCACAACATTTCGAGAGGCTTGAATTCTTCCTCCATTAACTGGCCGGCTATCCAGGTATGGTACGGTGCATTGGGTAGTTGAAGCACTTTCGCAACTCCACTGCTGCTTGCGCATTCTCCTCAACACGTCCGCGCGTATTTGGCCCGTATACTGACGAAGTTGTTTATTCGTTAATTTGCCAATCAACTCCGCGATAAACGATCTCAAGCCCATTTAAGAGAGGACGAGAAAAAAAGCCGCTGCACTCTGAGGAACCGTGTAACACCCAGACGTCTCAGAAAACTCCAGTGAGTTGGGAGGTTTAGAATTCATTCAAAGTATTTTTCACCCATTGTAAAATGCAACTAAGAGGGATACAGATTTGTAGATTTCCTTGCGCTTCGGCTACGATCCCTTGGATAAGAATTGATCCCTCTCCAGCGCAACGATAAAAGCCGGGCATTCTGAATCTAAACGATGTAGGGTGGTGGGCCTCTAAGAAGCACTACACTCTTTCTTGTATCACTGCACTATTTGTCAAGCGATGACGGCTTTCCGGTTTCTTACCAGGGCAGAGGCAAATCGTCAGACGCTGCCTCACCTCTGCCCTGGGAGCGACGTGACCGTAGCGGCTCGCAGATGTTAAGTGCTCCTTCATATAATTCGTAGAACACGACATGACTCCGAATTATATTGAGCGCAAATCCGCTTTATTGACCAGAGCTGGCCAGAGCTGAAAATATTTTTTGAGAATGATGGGGTCCTAAGTCCGCATCAACTTAATGCTGGACCGGACCAAATGGGGAGCAACTTGCTCCTTCTTTCCTGGTCCATGGACCCCTTGCTTAGGGCTTGCACCCAAACTTCACAGAAATGTCAAGCGATGACGGCTTTACGGTTTCTTACCAGGGCATCCCCTGGTTGATCACGTCCCGAAGATGCACCATAACATGTGGTTGACTTCTGCAACTAATAAATCGATCGACGAGTCTAGCAAACTAAAAGCCGCCGTGAATGGAAGCGAGAATGTGCATTTCAGCTGCAGTACCGCATTAAACGTACGGTTTTGTTTGCTGGTTTAAAGTCAGGACACTGTTCTACAATGATCAGTATGATGTTAAAGTGGTCCTTGCATAAGCGTGCTGATTGCAATGCAAATTTCTCTGCCCATCAAGCTTGCAAGGGGTCCTTTGATGCGCTCGAGGATAATATTAGCTATTATCTTCGCGATGCGGAAAGCATGCAAATTCCTCTTCAAATTTCATACTCAGGATTGATGCCCCACTTAGGAATTTTGGCATTCATCTTCTTCTTTCACTCGTTGGGAAAAATCTCAAATTTCTAGGGTTTACCAATGAGAGGAAATCGCAACTTTACAGGGACGCAAGGAACAGCCATTTGAGCATATTGTGGGCAATGCAAAGATTCTCACTCCTTTTACGAAGAACAGACCATTACAGCGGCTTGCAAGAAACCTTACAGGCTGTTGTGCTATTTAGAATTATGATGAAGTGCTCCTTCAACGTCTCGTTGATGAGAAGTCTAATGCTCACGTCATTGACAAGCTTACCTTACAAACATCTGCAAAACCCTTTCGTGATGAGGTATATGGTAATGAAATCATTGCTATTTACGGCGACTTCTATTTTGTTCGTGAACAGAATAGCGGGATCTTTTGTCACGGCGTGTACTATGTTGTACTTCTTGTGCTTTGCCGCGATAATGGAGCTTAAGCGTGTCACTGATGAACGGACTAAGTAGCTCCCGAAAGAAGGCCTTATATGCTAAATAAAAGTCATTTGTAACAAGTCGTGAAACTACTAGTTGTACGCTTCCGGTATGGAAGGTTTTGTGTATTTACATAAAAAAATTTGAGAGGACATTGTCCTATTTGTACCTAGCATGTAATTTAGATGCATATATTATTATGTCAGAATACTCACTTTGACGTTATACTGACAAGCCTGACAAAGCCTTAAAATTTAACTGAAGCGATAATTTTGACTTACTATGGCTTTGTTAATAATAGTGCGATTTCCATCAAATTTAGCAGGATCATGATTTATATTATAAAGTACTGGAAAATTTCAGGATTCTAAGATGAACTTAAATTATAGTAATATACTACCATTAAATCTTTTGCCTCCTTGAGTTCTTGAAATGCAGTTGAAGTCCGCTTTCAGAGAATCAGCTAAAACTTGGGTAGTGGCATGTTGGGCGTTTGAGATCAGGGACGCGAAGTCGAATGTAACGACATTGAAATTTGATCGAGGCGAAATATTGCTGCGTATGTTTTGAGCTGATGCGAGAGCTGTGTGTGTCACAGTTTTCTTGGCTCGTATCATTTCGTTCATTTTTTTAGTTTTGAAAATTTCTTTTGGTCCCCTTGGAAATCGCGGTAGCTGGCCGGATGTCTGGTTGCAGCAGTGTCATGTTCATTCTTGAATTAAAGAGTTCTGAGTAATGTGTCCGGCGCTCTGGAAGTTAAAATACTGGACATCATCAATCCTCCTGATTTCGTCAGGAGCGATTTTCCGGTGAAGGATGTACTTCACCCTGCAAAAATTCGTCCATCTATTGAAAGGGCTCAAAAGTTGCAATAACTAACTCCAGTTGCGACTTCTTGTGGAAAGCTTTGTCTTTCTTTGCGACAAAATTAGCTATCAACCACAAACAATTTTAATTAAGGATTCCCTATGGATCCGATTCCCTGAGAAAGTCTTTGACAATGCGGGATAGATGGTTGATGATGATAATGACATAATATTTTGGCATGGTTTTCAATGCACTTTCCGAGTAAACTGCGTATGGTTTTGTTTCACACAAAAAATTCACAAACTAATTAATCAGTTTTATCAAATCAGCATTAAAAAACATTTCATCATTATAATTCATCCTGCACCCAGTCACACGACTTTAGGGTTAATGTAGTAAAAATTAAATATTCAACTACAATTTTTTAGGCAAATGACCCACTCTTGCAACCATAATATTGATTATGTGAATTGACTTGGGGCGAACGAAAGGTAATTGGAGTCCGTTGTTGATACAAACCACTTTTATGCAAACTCATGGAAAAAAACAACATGAATTCCGGCCAACCGTCATTCCATTTATCTTTTTTTCTCATTATTGTTTCATTTCTTTTCGAGTGACAAGAAATTGCATCTGTCCATCGTGAAAAAATGAACTCAGGTAAAAATAGGCAGCCTCCAAATACATAGTATCTGCGATTCGTATCATACACCATTTAGTCATGGAACGAATCTATTAAAGTTAATTAATGGTCGATCTTTCAAGTTTGTAATAGCTTCCAATGAACTAACACAGACTGTGCAAATGTGTACCTCTAGGTTTCCAGGTGAAAATGCTACCTAAGGTCGCCGAAGACAATTTGATAGCCGAATGGCTTTTACAAGAGTGGAATTTTGACACTATTGTTGTCTGATCACTTCCCAAAGATTTTTAATTGCCTGTCGAAAATTGGCCTCTACCTTGACGTGTTACATACGCCAGAGTCACGGAGGCCTACCAGCGATTCATCGCTAAGTTAATCCATTATTTATTGTATTACATATAATTAATTTTTAAGTGATGAGTTGTACATAAAGTAAGCGGCTTTACTATAGAGTTCCCACGAAATTTCAACTTTACAAATAAATATTTAGAAGAAATGAAAAACGCAATTGTATTTCTTAAATTATGGTGGAAGTCAGTGTAATTTGAGGCACAAGGTTATGATTATTATGTATTTTTTCCCAAAATAATGATGTAATTATGACTTCTAAAAATCTTAGTTTGGTGTTGGTAATACCAAATTTGTTGCATAAAATTTTATGTATATTACTATGGCCGCTGGTAGTTCATAAAGTATATTTGCTAATGCATTGTTGATTCAAAGCTTCTTATCTATATTGATCAACTATTGCCTCGACCTTAATACTAACATCTTAAAATTGGGGAATTGAAATTAAAGTGTTATTGCCCCCAAAAAATGAGATTCCTTTCCTCCGACGACCAGAAATGGAGCGAGCTTCAATGATTGGCCGTGCAAACATGAAAAGGTAGTTTTACTAATTTTTCACCATCGTTACAGCGCTGACGTAGTAACCAAAATTGAAATCCAGACACCGTCGTCGTACGAAATACATGAGCTCAGTTCCCCTTCACGAATACTACATTACCCACACCATCTGCTCCGTAACAGCCCCACACCATAATCCTTCAAACTCTACTGTGCTCTTCAGATTTTTTGGCTGCAGTTTTGTCCTAGGGTTATTCTACGCTTTTACCGTTCCATCGCTTTCCATCACACTCTACTTGATTGACTTTATTAACATAAGTTTTATTCGGTGCGATGCGTAAAATGCATGGCGAAGGAAGTGATATGGTGGATTGGCTGTTATGGGCAGGATAATAGTAATAATCATTGAAGCAACAATCCAATTGGATCAGGGCCTTGAAATGTGTTTGAGCACTTCATTCAAGACCGTAACGGCACACTAGGAGGCAATGTGTTCGGCATTGCGCTCGCCCGAGATTATCATCCTGATTTGACTCAGGTACTCATTCACAGCTGAGTCGACTGGAATCAAATCGCGATACAAATCCCACTGCCATCAGTGGGACTTAAACCGCGACCTTCCGTACGACAGCCTTGTGTTCTAACCACTCAGCTATGAGGAGGATATCATGGTTAATGAGGTGTTTGTGGAAGGGAATACGGATGCGAAAAGGTACGTCAAAAGTAAAAAAACCGGATGTAAGTGCAGTGAAGTATCTGTCAAACATTCAAGATATGGCGAGACAATGACCCAAAATATCATCATCATCTTCATCATCAATGGCGCAACAACCGGTATCCAGTCTAGGCGTGCCTTAATAAGGAACTCCAGACATCCCGGTTTTGCACTGAGGTCCATCAATTCGATATCCCTAATAGCTGTCTGGCGTCCTGGCCTACGCCATTGCTCCATTTCAGGCAGGATCTGCCTCATCTCCTTTTTCTACCATAGATATTGCCCTTATAGACTTTCCGGGTTGGATCGTCCTCATCCATACGGATTAAATGGCCCGCCCACCGTAACCTATTCAGCCGAATTTTATCCACAACCGGACGGTCATGATACCGCTCATAGATTTCGTCATTATGTAGGCTACGGAATCGTCCATCCTCATGTAGGGGGCCAAAAATTCTTCGGAGGATTCTTCTCTCGAACGCGACCAAGAGTTCGCAATTTTTCTTGCTAAGAACCCAAGTTTCCGAGGAATACATGAGGACTGGCAAGATCATAGCCTTGTACAGTAAGAGCTCTGACCCTATTGTGAGACGTTTTGAGCGGAACAGTTTTTGTAAGCTGAAATAGGCTTTGTTGGCTGATAACAACCGTGTGCAGATTTCATCATCGTAGCTGTTATCGGCTGTAATTTTCGATCCTAGATAGGCGAAATTGCCACCGGTCTCAAAGTTGTATTCTCCTATCCTTATTCTTCCCGTTTGACCAGTGCGGTTTGATGTTGTTGGTTGGTTCGTCTTCGGTGCTGACGCTGTCACCATATATTTTGTCTTGCATTCATTGATATGCAGCCCAAGATCTCGCGCCGATAGCCGCCTGCTCGATCCGAATGAAGGTAGTTTGTACGTCCCGGGTGGTTCTTCCCATGATGTCGATATTGTCAGCATAGGCCAGTGGTTGGGTGGACTTAAACAGGATCGTACTTCGTGCATTTACCTCAGCATCACAAATCACTTTCTCGAGGGCCAGGTTAAATAGAACACATGGTAGGGCATCCCTTTGTCGTAGACTGTTGTTGATGTCGAATGGTGTTCAGAGTGATGCTGCTGCTTTTATCTGGCCTCGCACATTGGTCAGGGTCAGCCTAGTCAGTCTTATTAATTTCGTCGGGATACCGAATTCCCTCATGGTCGTGTACAGATTTACCCTGGCTATGCTATCATAGGCGGCTTTAAAGTCGATGAATAGATGGTGCAACTGTTGTCCATATTCCAACAGTTTTTCCATCGTTTGCCGCACAGAGAAAATCTGATCTGTTGCTGATTTGCCTGGAGTGAAGCCTCTTTGGTATGGGCAGATAATGCCTCGTTGTCAATCGTCAGGCATTGGTTCGCTGTCCCATACCTTGAGCTCAAGTTGATGAACCACTTGATGTAACTGTTCGCCTCCATATTTAACCAATTAGGCTGTAATTTCATCGACTCCTAGCGACTTATGATTTTTTTTTAGCCGATGAATTGCACGGACTGTTTCTCCTAAACTTGGTGGTGGCTGTATTTGTCCGTCGTCTTCAGTTGGCGGGACCTCCAACTCGCCGATTTTCTGGTTGTTCAGTAGCTCATCAAAGTACTCAGCCCATCGCTCTAATATTCCCATTCTGTCGGGAATCAGATTTCCCTCTTTGTCTCGGCAGGATGAAGACTGTGATTCCCCATCACATGTTCCAGCAAGTTGTTGTCACAGTCCACTTTGGTATGCAGATCACTCATCACTATCAGAATGTCAGGAAGCCGCTACTGAACTGTGGAACCTCCGGAACTCTCCGTTTATACATAATACTGTACAATTGTGATGTTCCTTAGCTTGGACTCGACTCCTGCAGTCAGAATCTTGTCAAATACCGGTTTCCAGATCACAAATAATTCTCCACCAGATACGCGTTTGCTACCAGTTGGCTTTCCAAAGTACAATAGCATATAACCACAAGAGGATGAGGAGTACTTTCCAGAATCCGATCATACGTTATATATACAGAAATACTATATGTGCATATATACGCATACAATTGGGGTGGAAATGTATACCGACCTACGAGGAAGTTGAAGTATAGCAGTTTCGGGCTTGAAACGCTGGATAGGTATAAGTCCTTACAAAATATCGATTTTTCATCAGTATAGTGTACCTATACAATGACGAAATCTATGAGCGATACCATGACCGTCCGGTTGTGGATAAAATCCGGCTCAATAGGTTACGGTGGGCGGGTCACTTAATCCGTATGGATGAGGATGATCCCACCCGGAAAGTCTATAAGGGCAATATCTATGGTAGGAAAAGAAGACGAGGCAGACCCTGCCTAAGATGGAGCGATGGCGTGGGCCAGGACGCCAGACAGCTTTTAGGGATATCGAATTGGTGGACCTCGGCGCAAAACCGGGATGTCTGGAGTTCCTTATTAAGGCAGGCCTAGACCGGATACCGGTTGTTGCGCCGTTGATGATGATGATGATAGTGTACCTATTACGGATAGAATTTCAAGCCAGCGTAAAATCGTCAGAAATTTTAATATATTCCCTACTTCTGAGTACTTCAACTTGGCATCTGGTATCAAGTATTCTTCTAGGTGCCTTGATATATTTAGCACAAGTGCAAGACACTGTCCCTGAACGTGTACGGACGTTTCTTTACACCCCTTGTGCGCTTGGGTTCGCATCCCCCATAAACACCCTGGATTGCTCCATTCTTTATAAGTTCGCCAAGTATAGTTCCTTCAAATTTCCTCTTAATTTTTTAAGGTCATAGTCACGAACCCGTTTCTGATTCCACAGAAAAGTTTTGGTCCATACAGAGTCGTCCTACTCCCTTCGTAATCAGTTCGTCTGCTGCAAACATGGCCTGGAACCCAGAGTGTCCAGACCTTATTGTATGAGTCGAGCATGTTCAGTCTCTCAAGGCATTCCCATTCCAATTTAGAGTTCGCCACTTGGCTGTCGGTCAGAATAGCAATGTTTTGCTCCCATAGTTCCTTTGGGGATTGAAGGAGGCACCTTTGTCTATGGCATTTGTTTCCGCCTAGAAGATGCTACTGTGCTTACGAATTGGTTTAAAGTAGATTTGCCCTCTGCTGTGAGGGATCCGTCAGTATACCAAGTAATCACTTGCTGGTTTAAGCCGTATTTCAAACTTCTTATCGAAATAAAAACTCGTTTTCATGTTATCCCTTGGTATCAGCAATTCGGGGTGCTGCCTAGAAAGAATATTAATCTTCCTTCGATTTAGGCAGCTGCCCGCCTCATTGATACTCCTGGGCATTCTGAAGATCCCCCTCCATGCCGGCATCTCTATGTGCAGATGGAGGACATTATGTAATGACTGAAAACTGAATCCCACTTATACGAATATATATTTGAGCCATTTATCTGTGTGTGTTTTCGAAGTGGGGGAGGGGTAAATCCTCTGAGCCCTCAGATCTTAGTGGTCCACTCGATTCCCTCCTCTAACGGATTATCCTGGATTCGTTTATGTATCGCAGGATTTCCATTAGTGGATGTGAGCTACCCGCTGCAATTGTAGCACATCAGCACCAAGAATTTTATGTCTGATGCGTCGGTAGGTGGAGCGCAAACATAGAAAATGATCCCAGCTAGTGAATTATGTCAGAATGCCCAGAATACTTGTACAAGTCTTCCTGCTTTTCGAAAGCACGATTTAGAAGTCGTCTGGTTGATTTCTTGAGTCTTTGCAGTTCTCGTTTCTACAATGGAACCGTTTTACGGCGTTGGTCTCGGGAAATAAGACAAGCCTCTTCAAAGCTCCCTAAAAGTGTGCGATGCAGAGTTTCCAATTGATCTTCTATCGCTAAAGGAATCCTCACTCGCCTAGGAAGCTTTATCGCTAAGAAGTTCATTGAACTTTGTCCAATCAGTTTTCCTCGGATTCTGTTTTTGTATTACAAACGGTCTCCAATAGCCAGAATAAATTCAAAGTAACAGTGGTTTGAGAGTGAGACTTCATCTAGCATTCGCCAATCTCTAGTCAACTCTAACAACTTTGAAGTGCGGATTGTTAGGTCAATTACTTCACTTCTTCTCCCTCTCCCCCCCTCTACGTTTGTGGGGCATCATCAGACCAGCTGAAGTGGCAAAATCAAACAGTTTCTCTCCTCTAGGATTGCATTTACTACTCCCCCAACAAATACGCCGAGCGTTCACATCACAACCTATTAAGAGTTCAAGGTCACTTGATTCTGCAAACACTACCTGATCCCTTAGTTTTTCTGTTTTTTGAAAGAGTTAGGTTTTCAGTTCCTCTCATTAAAGGAGATGTTATACTATCCTTCCTGGCTGACCGCAACATAGACACCGGGTGCAGCTTTTCCGCTGAGAGCCTGTCTTGTACAGATTTCTCCATGGTGGAACATGCCTAAGGCCTCCAAAACCTGTGCCTCGGCCACGACCTGATTACTCAAACTCGCGGGTGAATTCGAAGTCTCTGACCTCTTAACACATGAAGAGTTACAATCCTTTGTTTTCATCTGCATGTGTTTTTGGACACCCTTAGTACAGTAGTAAACTACTGCAGGCTCCACAGGACAAGATGGTATCCAAGGGGGAGTGTCATTTATCAACTTAAACTGTGAAGTACGTCTTTATTTTCATCAAGACTACCGCAAATGGAGGCAAAAAAGATGAGCTGCGTACTTTTTCATAAAAATACATATTTTAAATTTAAAGAAAGTAAGATAATTACTGCCAGGAAGTTATGGGTTGATTAAACCTGGCACAGAATATATTCTATACGTCAAAGCCTATAATTTGACAGACCTATGTAGACGCGATGTTATATTCATGAAATCCGAGCAAAGTTAGGATGAATAAATGACGGCTTACCTTAGTTCTGTACAGTGCTCTGTGGTCATAGTACTCATACACAAATTCTCGTTCATGTATATTATCCATGAAATCTGCACTTAGAAGGCTCTCGGGATAGTACCTTCTAAGCGCAGTGAAGACCTCTGATGACCAAGGAGTATCACATTTAGTGAGGGAGTCAACGACACAGTGAGCACAGAATTTTCCATATAGTTGGGAAAACGGACCAAGCCATCGACAGGTGCAAAATGCATTCGTGGTGATTTCATTCAGGGACAGTTTCAGCCTAAGCTTCAAGTTAACTCGCTGTAATTAAAAATTAATAAAGATGCAGCGAATCAAAAAATGCACATTCTGCTCATTTGTGACATTTTAAAGCTACTTTTCCATCCTTCACATGGTTCTCTGCCAACCCAGAGACCTTAAAATGGAGCTCTACCAACTGGATTGACCAACGGAACAACTATCAGCAGAACAGCATAATATCTGCGAGTGGTAGCCAAAACTTTTCCTTCAATATTAACCAAAGAAATGGGTTTTCCCCAGATGGCAAAAGAATTAATTAGTTAATGTCATACAAGCGAGTTTTGTCAACGTTCCGCTGAAAAACCTCAATGAATTGTTGCAATAATTTGCAAAGTCAGTAGGTAGGCATGCGTATGTTGTCTTCCCATTGTTGAAATGCTACACTTGGGTCGCCGTCATTTCCCCCCGTTCCGGAATACGCCGGCTAATTGATTCCGCTGCCTCGGCGATGCTTAGTGAGCTCTGGTTTTACTCGAAATGGTTTACCACCTCTGATCACCTTTCTTCATCTCAAAAATTGAAATGAGGCAGTCAGTAGCCGGGCCCGCGATCTTTTCAATAAATTATGAAACAAAAAGATTTTTTGCTAGTGAAGATCTTTAGAGTTCGCGGACCCGATTCGAAGAGAAGTCTTTCCGCTTTGGACGCTGTTGTCTGTGACCGGTTTTCCGCTCAACGTGCTATGCTGACATCCAGGTGACTTTCATAAACACGCAACATTTCGTTTGTTTAGATTTAGAGTGGAAACACAAAAAACTTTGGGTTTTTGACTTTTACTTGTCTTCATAATTGTGTAATTCTGGCGGTGAGTGCAGCGGAACCAGCGAGCGGAGTGCAAACGGAAAGTCGATCACCCGGGAGATGGCGATAGTGTTCGTCGTTAGCTAACCGCTTAGCCTGGGATGGGCGCCGATTGTTTTCTTACACCTGGCGAGGAGGAGGAGGAGGAAAGAGAAGGCTAACACAAAGAAAAATCGTTGCTATCGATTAGTCAACTTATTATGTTTTTTTTTCTGCTATATTTTCGTAGATTTGCCGCTTGGAAAGAAAGCAAAGAAAGGAGGAAAGATGGCGACGGTGATGCTCATGCTGGCGTCGGTTATGGCGTGGAGGAACAATCGCGAGCTAAACAAATTGGTTGGTCAAAGTGAAGGTCTCGGGTCTATATAAACTAAATTTGTTTCTTAATCTGCATCAGTTGATTGTTTACTCTCTTCCGTTATCCGCCATTCGTTGGGACATTTTATACAAGGCGAGATGAACTCAAAAGTAAGACTTGCACTTGGATTACCTTCTTGGATTTGCATTGTGGATACATTGGATTAACTGGAACTAACTTTGTTATTTTTCGGTCTTCTAGACCTTTGTTACAGTAGCGGTTGCCTTGTTTGCAGTTGCAGCCCCAGCCGTCCTAGCAGGACATTTACTAGGTGGCGGATATGGTGGTCATGGTGGTTTCGGAGGTGGATTCGGTGGAAGCGGCTTTGGAGGAAGTGGCCATGGAGGCTTTGGAGGAAGTGGCCATGGAGGCTATGGAGGAAGTGGTCACGGTGGCTTTGGAGGAAGTGGCCACGGAGGCTTTGGTGGAAGCGGCGGTGGAGGCTATGGAGGAAGCGGCAGTGGCGGAGAAGCTCATGAAGCCGAATTGCAACATTTGGGAACTGTAGTTGGACAAGCTCATTTACCACCCAAAGTTATCAGGATTACTAAGACTGTTGCGGTCAAGGTTCCTGTACCCTACCCAGTCAAGGTTCCACATCCAGTACCACACCCAGTGCCAGTAGAAAAACCATACCCAGTTCATGTACCAAAGATCGTTAAAATCAAGGAAGAGGTTCCAGTACCTGTCCCAGTCCATGGTGGTGATCTTGGAGGCTCTGGAGCTGAAGGTGGATATGGAGGCATCGGAGGAGGATATGGCCACTCAGCAAGTGGATCTATTGGCGGAGGATATGGTGGATCTATTGGCGGAGGATATGGTGGATCTGTTGGCGGAGGATATGGTGGATCTATTGGAGGAGGATATGGTGGAGCCATTGGAGGAGGATATGGTGGAGCCGATGGTGGACACGGAATCGGTGGCGGAATCCTAGGTGGTGATGCTGGCCATGGAATTGGTGGTGGATACATTGGTGGATTCGGCGGTGCTAGTGGTGGATACAGTGGTGCTGAGGGTGGATATGGCGGCGCTGATGGTGGATACGGCGGTGCTGATGGTGGATATGGTGGTGGTTTCGGACATTCCGCTGGTGGTGCTGAAGAAGGACATGCCACTGTTATTGTTGCCAAAGTAGCTGGCGATGCTGGCGCTGGCGCTGGTGCCGGTGGTTATGAAGGCAGTGCCGGTGTCGTTGAACATGGCGCATCGAGTGGTGCTGAAGAACATCATTAAGGCTGCAACTGTAGATGCTAACATTGTTAGTTATTTGTTGACTCGTTACTAGTTCTTGTTGATAATTATTGTTATTTTGTCTATAAGTATTTGTACCTAATATAGTCCAAAAAATTAATTGATTTCAAATTTTATTCATATCTTTTGGGAATTTCAAAACGCCGAAACTCTTTCATGGCTTAGACATATTCATTTACTTGTGCACTCGTTGATTCTACTACCGGTAATGATGTTTTGGCGCATCTCTCAAATATTAGGAAAAAAATCGAACATTTTGTTGAAAATATCATGACTCATTTAAAGCAATTCTTACCATATAAATAGCTGGTATGGATAGCATTAGGGTCGGGAATTTCAATACCTTCATTGCCTGCTTTTATTTCTGATTCATGGTCCGATGATTCAGAATCGTTATCTGAATCTAAATCACTTCTATCAGAATCAATCTCTTCTGCCCATTTTTCTAAAGTTTCTTCAAAAACATTGTCCAAAAATTTAACCCCCTTTGAAGTTCCAGAATTAATTCCATCATCTATTTTCATATCCTAAAACAAAAACATAAAGCAATATTAAAACAAGCCGGGAAACCGGAAGCTTGACGCTTCAGGTATAAAAGGTTTTGTGTTTCCCTATGTGAGGAGCATAACGTAGTTCTCCATTGGCTTATAGCATTGACTCGAGATATTTAAATCGCTCAGTTCTGGGCAGGTTACCGCCATTGCCAGAACTCAGCGATTTAAATATCTGGAGGGGCAGATTACAGCCATTGCCAGAACTCAACGATTTAAATATCTCGAGTCAATGCTATCTGCCAATGGAAAACTGCGTAATGAAATTGTTTCACACATTATCGCAACCTGGATGAAGTGGCATTCCCCAACTGGTGTTCTTTGTGATCGACATATCAGCGCACGTCCCAAATCTAAAATTTACCGCAATGTCGTCCGTCTGCCGCTCTCTATAGTTCTGAGTGTTGGCGACTATAAAGGACAATGAACGGCGTCTTGCGGTAATGGGGACGAAGATGTTGCATTACACTGGTGGCGCGACACGTTTTGATCATGTCTGAAATGAGAATATCCGAGATCGATATGGGTTTCCACCGATTGTGGAAAAACTGCGAGAGAGGCGTTTTCGATGGTGTGGTGATGTAATTCACGCTAACGAGAATTCAACAACCAGTATTGGTCAGAACATCGAAGTCAATGGTAAGCAACCATATAGCCGGCCAAAACAATGGTCGCATGATACACTGGATGGGAATTTAAAGGTCTCGCGATTACATCCTGATCAGGAATTTGATAAAATAAAATGACGAAACCGATCATGACGAGCCGACCCCGCTTGTGAACTGAAGGCTGAAGAAAAAGAAGAAGATATGAGGAGCGATGAGCCTGACAGTTCCGTGTCACATAGTTAAAAATTCTATTGGCCTCTACTTTTTTGAAAGTAATTTAAATGAATCCTTTGATGGAAAGCACTGTATTGAAATAGTCAACCTCATACGGTTCACACTCTGAGTTTAATATTGTTAGCAAATGCTAAGAATTTAACCAACATCAAATATAAATAACCAACATTAAATATAAACAAGTCGGGAAACCGGAAGCTAGACGCTTCAGGTATGAAAGGTTTTGTGTATTTCTTTTATAAAGAGATTTGGGTGTGCATTTGTCCCATTAGCATGTAGCACGTAAAATATGCATATATTATGTGAAAATAGCCACTTTCAAGTGATATTGACATTCATTGTCTCGAAGCAGGATCATGCCCTATGCTGTAGCCTATATTGTTGCAAAATTTTGTGATTTCAGGGTGAACTTAAGGGGGGTTTTCCTGTCAATTACTAAAAATTATAGTAATGTACTATTATTAACTTTATTTGAACAGGTATCGGTATGGAGGGTATTTCGGAGCGTAGGCACCATATAGTGACAGCCCCCTGATTTTTTTCAGATTTTTCGGTTTGGTAGTTTCTGAAAATGGGTTCGTTAAAAAAATGACCACTTTCAACCCCCCGCACCCCCACCTTTTCAACAAATGTCAAAACTAAGACTGGCTTCGAAAAGTACTAATCGAGATCTTTAATTTGATACCCCACATGACTATATTTGAAGAAAAAAAATGTACATCCTCCCTTTGCATGTATGGGGATTCTCTCTTAAATTCGTCGTAAAAGGATGTAACTCACTATATGCATGAGTGTTCACAGTTTCCACCTTTCTACCAAATTGGGTGCCAATCACTACAACCGTCTCCGAGAAAAATGCGTGTGACGGACAGACAGACAAAGAGACAGACAGACGGACAGACAGACAGACGATAAACCGATTTTAATAAGGTTTTGTTTTACAAACAAAACCTTAAAAAGGGCTAGGGAGAATTAGATTCTTCTTGAATGGAATTTTAATATTTTACTCGAATGTCAATTATTCTCGTTAATTATGACCTCAACGTCTGATTTGTATGGCTTGGAATGCTGTTAATTAGCACGAAATTGCTAAGTTTGAACTTCTATAATATTGATGCTGATTGCCAGATTTCCACGAAACTTACGTATATACGAAATATTGTCCTCTATGCTAATACCAAATTCGGAAATCCTAAGATGAATCTAAGAGGGGTTTTTCAGTAAATTTCTAAAAAGTAGTAATATACTATTAGTAAGTTTATTTGAGCAGATATCGGAATGGGACATATTTTGAGGCCTAGATTTCTCTAGGCGCACCAACCTGATTTTTTTTGGATTTTTAGGTTGGATAGTTTCCGAAAATGAGTCCTGTCTCACTTCAAGTGCGTACATTTTGACTCCTTACTCACGCACTTTGCAATTTATGCCAAAACTAATATCAGTTTCGGAAAGTACAAACCGAGACCTTTGATACCCTACACAACTATATCCGTTGAATCCTGTATGGGGACCCCCGTTTAAACTCCACCTAAATTTATGCCACTCGCTGTATGCGTGGGATTTCATAGTTCCCATCTGTCCACCAAGTTTTGTTCGGATCGGCTCAGCCGTTTTGGAGAAAAATGCGTCTGACAGACAGACAGACAGACAGACATTGAATCGATTTTAATAAGGTTTTGTTTTACACAAAACCTTAAAAATATCATTTGTTAGCCAGTTTTATTATTGCACGAATTAAAAAAAATACGTAAACATAGACCAGTGGTAATTGTTACCGGTTACGATTATTGAATAGAAATAAAACAGCGAAATTTCAAATGTAGTAGTATAAACTAAGCGTTGCGGACGTATATAGACGTCTGAGTGCGTAAGCAGTGGGGATTCATGTAAATCGCAAAACTTGAACTGCCTACCGGTAAAAAATACCGGACATCTGTATTTAAGGGTTAATAAGGAACTCAAAATATTTCGGTTTTGCGTCGAGACGTTATCCGTACACAGTTGCCTAGCATCATGGTCGATGGCAACGCTCTATTTGAGGCAGGGTCTGTAAAGTCTGTTTTTTCTATAGATTTTTCCCGTTGGATTATTGAGTATATTGGCATATCATTCGGTGGCTTATTAAAATCGATTCAATGTCTGCCTGTTTGTTTGTTTATCACAACCGATTTGTGAGTCTTGCTTTGGGATTTAGGGGGACTTCCCATACATGCGACAGTGGGTTTACATTTTTTTCCTAGAATGTCATGAGGAGCATCAAATGAAAGGGTTCGATTAGTACTTTTCGAAATTAGGCTTATTTCTGATACTGGGTGAAAGATACGGGAGTGAGTGCCCAAAATCTATGCCCCAAAAAATGTAACAGGTCTTGTTTTCAGAACCTCTCTAACCAAGAAATCTAGAAAAACTCAAAATGGTGCATCCATATGAAATTTGGGCCTCAAAATACATCCAATTCCAATATCTCCTCAAATAAAGTTTGTAATAGAATATCACCATATTTTATACATTTATGCGAAAAGTTCCCTTATGTTAATCCTAGAAGTTCAAAATCAGTAAAAGTGTTAATATAAGACGCAATTCTGGAAAGTTTGAAGGAATTACTATTACTAATAAAGTTTTAGAAGGTCAAAATTTTGTAATTCACTTGAATTCATCGCACTCCACTCATCATATAAAATGAACTTACATGAACCAAGGGAGGATTTTAGTTTTTCTTTTCCAGGGTTTTTAAGGTGCTTATCTATAAAGCACACTTTTGTCAGAAATGGCTGCACCGATTTACACGAGACTTGGTGAGAAAGTGGAAATTGTGAACACCCACATATGTAATGTGTCACATCCTCCTACGAGTTGGGACCCCCATACATGCAAAGGAGGCTGGACATCTTTTTACAGCAAATATAATCATGTGGGATATCAAACGTAAGTCTCGATTAGTAGCCGGTCTTACTTTTGACATTTGTTGGAAAATTTGAGAGCGCGGGGGCTGGAAAGCGATCATTTCTAATAATAGAACCATTCTCAGAAACTACCCACTGAAAAATCTGAAAAAAGTCATGGAATTCTTTTTTCTATTGTATGCAGGCTTGCATACCGATGTCTACTACAAATTAAGTTAATAATATGTTTGTTTTTATGAAATTAATCAGACACCCCCTCTTAGGTTTATCCTTGAGTTATAAAAAATATCAGTAATAGAGACTACAGTATGAAACATGATATCCCGAAGCTTAGTCAAAATAGTAGGAGTAGTTAAAATAGTCCGTGTAAATTTGCTGCAATCCAAAACACTAAATATCAATATCACACGAAAGTGAGTAGTTTGACCTGATAAATGCATTTACATTATTGGCTGCGTACAAACTTAATATTTAAGGTTGTATGTTACGTAGGTATATGTTCAAGTTTATAAATATAGGCAGGAATATTTTGAATTTTTAGCTAAGTGCGAAAAGAAAAACGTGCATCCAAAGTTCCTCAATAATATGAACACAACACCTTTGTACCCGAGGCGTCAAGCTTCAGCGATAACTATGACCCCAGGATGTACTTGAAATTTGGTATTGACATTTAATTAACAATTGTCGACCCAGCCGACTACTTCACACTCAATAAATTAGCGAGTGGCTTATTACGCCGAGAACAGTGCGAAACACAGGTACCTCGAAAGATCATTAACTATCGAAATATTGAGATCCTGATTCAACAGGGACTTATAGTGTAGGACATGTACATTGTCTTTTATTCGTGTTGTATTTTTCATTTAATGATTTGAACCCGCGGTAACGAGGCCGAGGGGCTAATCAATTGAAATTACATATTGGGTTGGGGAAAAAGAAATGTCGTATTTGTGATCGAAATTTGACGCTTTATTCAACATACTTAGAATTATCCGATTTAAGTCAAATATGCGCCGTTTTGTTCGCAAACTTTTTGCCGTTTAGAAGGCAACTTCATTATCCACCCCTTATAAAACCCCCCTCCTTATTTGAAAAAAACTCAGACAGTCAGTTTTCGCAAGCCTCTTTTGAGGCGAACTTAATAGCACCAAGAGCGTTTTGTATGGACCGGAAGAGATGGTAATCACTCCCGGGTCATCAAAGAAGCCGAGCGTTGTCCTGGTGGAACACAACACCATTCCTATTGACCAATTCTGGCCGCTTCTGGTCAATCGCCTGCTTCAAACGGTCGAGTTGCTCACAGTAGAGGACCAAATTAAGGCTCTGGCCATAGTTGAGCAGTTCATAGTGGATGATTCCCTTCCAATCCCACTAAGCACACAGCAAAACCCTCCTGGCCCTCAATCTGTGTTTGAAGATGGTTTGGGTCGGCCCGCCGTGCTTCTTTTCGATCTTTTTCGCTTGAGGTTGTCGTACGTGATCCACTTTTCATCACCAGTCACCATCCGCTTCGAAAATGGGTTGAATTCGTTCCGTTTCAGCAATGCATCGCAGGCGTTGATTTGGTCCAAGAGATTTTTTTGCGTCAACTCGTGTGCCACCCAAACATCCAGCTTTTTTTGGAATCCAATCTTCTGCAAATGATTCCAAACGGTTTTATGGTCTATACCCAGTTCCTGGCCAATCGAGCGAGTGCTCACATGCCGGCCTACTTGGATGATTTCGACGATTGGCCTACCAGTACGGGATGTACCTTCGACATCCACTACACCAGGACGAAATCGATCCAACCAACGCTGTGCTGTGCGAATCGTTACAGTATCGGACCCATCAACTACACAAATTTTTTCGGCCGCCTTCATTGCATTTTTACCTCTCAGGTAGTAAAAACGTAAAATATGACGAATTTCTTACTTGGTGGACTCCATCTTTGACGCGCTGTAACTTGAGATTGAAACGTACGATCAGAACACTGTCAAAGAGACGCTTGTAGCACAGATTTTCATCTTTAAATCGCCGTATAGTATGACCCGGTGCGGTAAGTTCAACACAAGATATGTTTAAGTGTCGCCATCTATTGATAAAATACGAGATTTCTTTTTCCCCAACCCAATATATTTGTCATGGGAGCCCATCTCCTACTCTGCATATTGAAAGAGAATTTATTATATCCCATGTCGGTAGCCTGATGTAGTTTGTTGAAGGATTGTCTTTTTATTGGAAACTTGACGAAGAGAATACAATTGATTGTGGTCCAAGATTTCTACATCAAGTACATCTTCTACATTGTAGTGCTGGACTTGGAGAGGGCCAACTGATCTGTTACGCATTGGAATAACAACTGGTGTCAGCGGAGTTTGTACGCTGAGTTAAATTATTATACCGTGATCCATTTGTTCAATTGTCATGCGAAACACCCGGCGAGATACACTCTGCTGATATTTTCTAAGGTTCTCATAACGAAGCTTGTCTCGACTCAAAAAGTGAGATGATCGCTTCATACGAGACAGTCTGTGATTGAATTTGAATAAAACAGAGTTTTTGATAACGGAATATTGGAGTTGAATCTATCGAAGAAAAATTAGGAGAGAGGCAATTTCGATGTTATGTTCATGTGATTTTCGCTGATGACAACTCAATAGTTAAGATTGGCCTGAACATTGAAGTTGATGGAATGGACCAAGCCCATGATCATTAATAATAACGGCTTCGATTGACTCGCCTAGATCCCAGTAAGACATGGGAACAAGGCGAAAAACCGAGAAGACACCTTCTCTTGCTAGCGACATGGGATTGTGTGTTCTCAACGTTATTTAAAACATTTTTTGTTGAATGCATAACATCTCAAGAATATTGTGTCATTTCAAGTCGATCGGAGTAAAACTGACGAAGTTATGAGTTTTTGAACATCCGGTCGGATTTTTTAGTGTACAAAACTTTAAATTGCTGCTTTGAAACTTGCTATTTTTCAAGTCCGTGTATGCCTTAACTCAAAATTTACTGTGCCAATCGTTTTGAAATTTCGTACAGTAATTATTCACATAACTCTCCAGGAATTTTTTGTTTTGTTATATACTTACTATATATATACT
The DNA here is from genome assembly GCF_905115235.1 of Hermetia illucens. NCBI lineage: Eukaryota > Metazoa > Arthropoda > Insecta > Diptera > Stratiomyidae > Hermetia > Hermetia illucens. The sequence goes on from NC_051849.1 coordinate 143,379,910, forward strand.
TACCTATATACTTACTAGTTCTTAACTTGTTTAAATTAACCGGTTTTAGCAAATATCGTTACGAAAAATTGACAAATCGACAAAAAAATCCTTCCAGTGTTACCTCGTTTCAGATAATTCTAGTGCGAGATATCGTGTACACGGCAAAACAATTATTCCCAGAAGTACCTCCAGAGGTCCGCTGCCACGATTTCAATTTTAAACTAAATTAAATTTCAAATGTTTCATTATAAAGTGGGAACTGTAACCACAAAAAAAAATCTTAAAAACATGCAATTTTTCAATGAATTAAATAAGCAATTTTATTACCAATGGTGGTTCCAATATTCCTGGACGTCCTACGTCACTTACACTGGTACGGCCTCTTTCGAACTCACTAACTCAGAATTTCACCGTCGTAGCTGGTGATGCAGAGTCCCTGTGCACAACGTGCAACTCGGTTTATTTTGAGTAGGCGTATTGTCTTGCCAAGTACCCAAATCGACTCATCCAACTGTGTAAAAACAAAATCTGATGAAAGTTAGTTTAGTGTCTCTACGTAAAATCTAGGCCTCAAAATATATCTCAGATCGATCTTTGTTTAAATAATATTCATTAATTTTCTAATTTTCTGCCATGCGCGGTTCGTTTAAATTAAATGCCTGGTACCTTTTGATCATAGAGTATAAAATACAGACACATCCTGCTTAATGCGTTTCTGAAGAATTCGTGTAAGTCGAAACCCTCGTTAAGGGTAGGGGGATGGTTTTCGTGATTTTATCATGGTTTTTTTCTTCTTGGTGATTTTCCCTACAAAAGGAGTTTGTTGTAAACGTAATAAAATATAAACAGTGAAGAAGAGTTTACAGTGCATAAATTAATCACTTAGAGGTAGATCCCGTGGAGTTCTAGGTTGAAGTTCCTTTTTAAGGTTTAATGTGAAACAAAGGCTTATTAGAATCAAATCGATGCCCGCTGTCTGTCTGTCTGTCTGGCACACCCGATTTATTCGGAAACGACTGAACCTATTGCCATGAAAATTGGTGAGAGCATGTGGTCTGTTGTTTCCTTTACATACAGTAAGTGGCGCCACTTTGTGTTAAGTTGAAGTGAGGCTCCCCATACATGTGAATGGAGGATGCAAAATTTTTTTTCACAGAAGGTGCCATGTGGGGAGTTATATGAAAGGAATCAATTAGTACTTTTCGAAGCTGGCCAGGTGAAACTTACGGGAGTGAGGGCTCAAAATATGATGGCCCAAAAGTATAACAGGTCTCGACCTTAGAACCTATCTAACCGAAAAATCTGAAAAGAGTCACAGAGGTGTATCTGATCGAAATCTTGGCCTCAAAATACATCCCGTTCCGATATCTGTACAAATAAAGTTAATATTAGTATATTAGCATATTTTAGAAATTTAACCGGAAACCCCCGTTCATTTCATGCTAGAACTATAAAATTTGGCATTTACATAAAGGATAACAGAAGGCATAACTGTGAACAGTTTGAAGGAAATCCAACTTTTCTTTTTAGTTTTTTAATTATTTATATATCAATATCAATGGTGGTCACAGTGTAGTATAGGTCCCAGGGCGAAACGTGGGCTGGCGCGATAGAGCATAAAATCGGGGAATCGCCTGCTGAACCAATTCCAACAACTCTACTGCCAAACTCTATCTTCACTTGGAGGTGAAGATAGAGCTTGGTAGTAGTGACCGCTGGCAGCTCTTTATTACAGAAAAGCTGTAGACGAAGAAGAATGAAGGCGTCCCCGCCTAAAAACGGGACAAATTGTACTGGTTCTTCAGGTTGAGGGTTGGGTAGGGCTAACAACCCTACGCGTAAAACATCTTGTTACGAAGCCACAACAGTGGCCTTGGACTGGATTGACGACACAACGACGAACCAGGCAACGACAACGGAATAACTATTTGCGCATTTTCTCCCGGAACATGCACTTCCTGTACAGAGAGGGAACTGCCAAGCAGCTAGCCGATACCCTGTCCAAATATAGGGCTGATGTAATAGCGTTGCAGGAAATGTGTTGAACAAGGACCGGTTTCCCGGGGAATAGCCACTACACCATATATATAAACCATGTGCTCGGAGTAGGTTTCTTAGTCAGCCAAAAAATGGAACCTGTTGATATCGGCTTTGAAAATGTAAGCGGAAGGCTATGCACTCTGCGTTGGCGAGGCAAATTTGGAAATATAAGCCTTATAAACGTTCACGCCCCTACAGAGGAGACTGCAGAGTCGGAGAAGTATACCTTCTACGAGGCGAGGGGATCATCGAAGCCTGCCCCAAGTATGATATCAAAATCATACGTAGGCATTTCAGCAGTCAAATAAGGAAGGGGCCGTATTCAGGCGATATGTTGGCACCCATAGCTTGCATAGGGATACCAATGATAACGGACTGCGGATTATTCAGTTAGCGGGACCACTTTCAACCAAACTGCCGGGCCAATGTCGACTCGGATCACTATCGCGAAGGCATAGTGCTCCGGGCTCGAATTACAACACCACCTGCAATCGCCTCTGACAATCAGGTAAGAGAGAATACTGAATTCATCCACAACACAGCCCTCCGTAACACCTATAAGGGAGAAATGGATGCCGCAATAACCGCAATCAACAGATGTCCTGGAGATGAAGCATCAACAAATAATCTTCACAACTACGTGAAGAACGTTGTCATTGATACGGTAACAAATTTACTTGGCCCCAACCGCAAGAAAAGTCGGAACTGCTGGTTTGACGATGAATGTAAGCTAGCAACGGGACGGAAGAATGCCGCATACCGGGTAATATTGCATTCTCAAAGAACGCGGGCACGCGCAGAGCCTTACCAAGAACTCCATCGAACGGAGAAGCGTCTTCACAGACGGAAGAAAGAAGCCTGTGAGAATCAACAGGTCTGCGAACTAGAAAAGCACAAGGAGCAACCGCACCAGGCGCGGAAGTTTTACCAACAAGTCAGCAGGATGAAGCCTTATACACCTCGATGTTCATCTTGCCAAGAAAAAGAGAAAAATCGGATTTCTGGTAGAATGGGCATATTGAAGCGATGGGTTGAGTATTTTGATGAACTGCTCAACAATCAAAATATCGGCGAGTTGGAGGTCCCGCCAACTGAAAACGACGGACAAATGGTGCCACCACGAAGCATAGAAGAAGCCGCCATAAGTCGCCAAGAGCCGATGGAATTGCAGCCAACTCGGTTAAATGTGGAGGCGATCAATTACACCAAGCAGTTCATCAACTGATGCTCAACGTGTTGGACAGCGACTCAATGTTGGACGAATGGCAACGAGACATTATCTGCCCCATACATAAAAAGGCGTGTAGAGGTGTCACGTTGCTGAGTAAAACTGTACACGACCATGAGAGAATTCGGTATCCCGACGAAACTGATAAGACTGGCTAGGTTGACCCTGACCAATGTGCGAGGCCAGATAAAAGCAACAGGATCACTCTCGAGACCATTCAACATCAACGACGGTCTAAGAAAACAGGATGCCCTATCATGTGTCCTCTTCAACCTGGCCCTGGAGAAAGTGATTCGCGATGCAGACGTAAATACGTCCACCCAACTACTGGCCTACGTACAGTCTGCCTTCATCCAGATCGAGTAGGCGCGCGAGATCTCGGGTTGAACATTAATGAAGACAAGACGAAGTACATGGTGGCAACGTCAGCGCCAAAAACCAAAGAACGAACAACAACGAATCGCATTGATCGAAAGGGAAGAATAAAGATAGTAGATCAACACTTTGAGACCGTTGAAAATATCTCCCATTTTGGGTCGAAAATCACAACCGATAACAACTACGATGATGAAATCTGCTCACGGTTCTTCGCTACCAACAGAGTCTATTTCAGCTTACAAAAACTGTTCCGCTCTAAAAGTCTCAGTCTGGCTAGACAGTCCTTCTGCACTCCTCGGAAAAAATGCGAACTCTTAGCCGCGTTCTAGGGAAGAATCCTCCGACGAATTTTTGGCCCCTACATGAGGATGGACGAGATTCCCTAACCTAACGACGAAATCTATGAGCGATACCACAACCGTCTGTTTGTGGATAAAATCCGGCTCAACAGATTGCGGTAGGCTGGTCACTTAATCCGCGTGAATGAGGATGATCCAGGCCGAAAAGTCTATAAGAGCAATATCTATGGTAGAAAAAGAATAAAAAGTAGGTCCTGCCCGAGATGGAGCGATGGCGTACCGCCAGACAGCTTTTAGGGATATTGAATTGGTGGACCTCGGCGCAAAACCGGGATGTCTGGAGTTCCTTGTTAAGACAGGCCTAGACCGGATACCGGTTGTTGCGTCGTTGATGATGATGATATATCAATATTAATTACTCAAGCCAGGCATATGTAGGTATTTATATGTATATGTAATTCATCAGGTAAATATATGTGTACATTGAACAAGCAGTATTCAATATATATATATATGTAATTTATATGTACCTTTGTATACTTTTATGCACGAAGTAAATCGGAAACATGTGTACGATCAAAGCATCATGCATCTATAATACAGTATTCGGTAATAGGGAATATTTGTTTATTTAAGGTGAGGATAATATCTACTTCTGTAATATGTAAGTATTTTTTTGTAGTTTTGGATTTTTAGCCATATATGTATGGAAAAATATACGTTGAAAGTTTCATACTTAAGATGAACACAAAACCTTTTTACCCGAAGTAACAGCTTCCATTATTGACAATTTTTTACACTTTCGTAATTTTCTACAAATCTACTTCATTTTGCTTTATCAGGTTTAAGCCATTTTAACTCAGCAATAAACCTTGCTTCAAAATGATTGTGGATAGGGCCCGCGATGTTACTCCAGGAACGCGGGATTTTCCTGCTCTGCATCCCGTTTTCTCGCCCCGGATTCAATTGCATAGTTCGATGATATTTTGCTCTTTCGTTAACACTTCACTTAGTCCCCCTGCGTTCATCAGTTACGTGGTATCATTCACCAATGTTAAGGTCACTTTTCATAACTTATAGTTACTTTGGCCCACTTTCCCAATTACCGTTTATGTTTCATTCGGTAGCTTCTTTCCTTGAAAGATCAATATTCCTAATGGCTTTCAAAATGTGACACGATTTCCACCATTCTTTGATTGACCAGCAGGGATTAAATGTTTCAGATATTATTCATTGAACACGTTCTGTGAAGTGCAAGTCTTTTTGTTTGATACCTATATGACCGACAAATCTCCTTTTTGCAGTCTTGTGTGAAACAAAATCGGTTCAATATCTGTCTGTCCGTGGAGCTATCGTCGCAAAATTTTATGAGAATACAAAGTCTGTGAACGTGCAACGAATTGCATCAGTGAAACGGGGGAGCAACATCATCATCATATCAAATGAAAGATCTCAATTGGTACTTTTCCAAAAAGATTTTATTTTTTATATTGAAACACAAGGAGGTCTTTAAACCTAAAATCTGTGCCCCAAAAAGTGAAGCAGGTCTCATTTTTAAAACCCATCCAAACGAAAAATTTGAAAAAAATTACAGATCACCTAGGCCTCAAAATACATTGCTGCTGCTAAAATAAAGTTAATAATAGCATATTATCATTTTTTAGAAACTTGCCCGGAAACCTTCTTAAGTTCATCATAGAAGAACAAAATTGGGGTTGGTATAACGAGCAATATAAAGCGCGGTTCTGAAATTGTGAAAGCAATTATGAAGAAAGCTATAGAAGGTCAAAGTTTTATATTTCATGTGAATTTATTGCGTCATCATCAAATGAACTCATATTAACGGCGAAATTGGACTTTAGAGCTTCTCACATAAAGAAACACAAAACTTTGCATACTTAAAGGGTCCAGCTTCCGGTTTCCAGACCTTTCATCGCTCGTGGGTTTGTATTTTCCAAAGTGGTGACTACGAATTTAAAAAGGAAAATTTCCGGGTGCAAGGTAAACGTAAAGTCAGTTACAACGAGAATGCCGAGAACATGCAACATGCCTGCAAACAAGGATACCACTCCGACCGTGGTAAACTGGATACCCAGTTTCCAGACTTCAGGCCCCATGACCCTGATATTTGGTTTAAAATCATGTAGGCAAGCTTTGTGAGCGCGCCATACTTACACAGTCTGTGACAGACAGCTCATATAACCGCTTACGCGAGGAATTAGTAAAGCGTTCGAGTGCCAGCCAGGAGGAGGAAATGAAACAGCACATGGAGGACGCCTATATGGGTAACGAAAAACCCCTCTCAACTCTTCCGCCGCCTGTGGTGTCCCGGTGGTATAATAGTTCCAGAGCCACTGATGAGAAGTGTATGGTTGAGACGTCTGCCATCTGCTCTTCAACCGATTATGGCGACGATGAATGGTCAGCCACTACAAACTGCAGCCGACATAACTGATAAGGTCTAGGGCTTTCGTTGAGTATTGTGGAAACAACATTCTCGCCTTCAGTAGCGGAAACTAGTTCAACGGAAGCAGCAATTATCATGCAAATCTGCGAACGGGGCTATACACGGCCAAACAGGAGTCCCAACCCGAGAATTCTTTCAAAAGTAAACGTCGAATGTCTCATTCTCGATCGCATTTATAGCCCAGATCCGGAATTCTTCGTCCCCAAGGTGTATGCTGGTATCACTGGAGAATGTTTCACCGTCTTCATGTCGTATGTTTATGTTCGAAAAAAATACGAGAACATTTTTTCTCATAGACACAGGCGCCGATATATGCATTTGCCCACACTCAAAATTTCTTTCAGCTACCAACGGAACAGTAATCGCCATATACGGAATCCCTAACCGTACACTCAGCCTCGGCCTTCGACGGGATTTACCAGGGAGATTTGTTATATTGGACGTTCCCTATACTTGGAGCAGATTTTTAGCACATCACGGACTCCTTCCAGATCTTCAACACGGTTGTCTTCGCGATTCAACAACTCACCTTACATGCCAATGAGAGATGGCACAATACAAAGAGGAATTCAATACCATAATCCAACTAGGATTGGGGCGTTCATTAAATAGTTCGTGGTCTGCAGCCTTGCATATGGTGCTTAAAAAGAACAATGAGTGGAGACCGTGCGGAAATTATTGTGCACTTAATGCTTGGAATTCCACCGACAAGTACCCAGTTTGGAACATCCAAGATTTCGCCCAAATGCTCTATGGCAAAATTATCTTTTCAACAACATACCTAGTAAGAGCACTTAGCCAGATCCCGGTAGTTGAAGAAGATATACCAACGACTGCCATCACAACACCGTCCGGCCTTTACGAGCTTCGTTTATGACATCCGGCCTACGGAATGCGAGGCTTTGGGAGGTTTAGACTTCTGCTATGCCTACGTCGATGACATATTAGTTGTTTCATCTTCACGTGAAAAGCACGCCAGCCACCTAAGAACTCTGTTCCAAATGTTTAAACAATGTGGCGCGCGAGAAATCAAGTAAATGCGTTTTTGGTCGACATAAGGTTAGTTTCTTAGAATCTTAAAGAAGGGGACACGTCCCTTGTCAATCAAAGTCAAAGCGATCCAATCATACCCGCAACCAATTAACGTGAAGCACATTAAAGCATTGTTGGGTATGTTAAATTTTTATAAAAGGCTCATATCCAGAGTAGCAGCAGTATAGGCACCACTCAACGAGATTCTTCACGGTCAAATTAAAGGAAATTCACCAATCAACTGGACAAGCGAATCTACCGCAGTTTTTGAAGCTTCCAAAACTGCATTGGAAAAGACGATGAAATCTCACGCACCTTTGACCATTTTCTGCAATGCATCTGACTTTGTGATTGGAACAGTCCTCCAATAGTGGATTAATTGTTTCTGGCAACCACTGACTTTCTTTTCAAGAATGTTCGGTCCACCAAAAGAACGAATCGTCACGTCAATTTGACCATCAAGTTTACCACCGGTATCCAGCACGCAAACTTGTTAGCACTGATGAAGGGAACAAGTGGTTCCCGAAATATCGGTATTTGCAAGAATAAATATTTACACCAACGAAAAAAATAAACATCAAGTTTTAATTATTTCAATTAATCAATTATCGATCAATCCGCGGGCGAAAAGCTCAAAATGCTACAAAATGGAAACGCAGGGCTTCCACTAAAGCAATTCCAGGTTCCGGGTGTCAGATGGAAGCTATGGTGTGATGTATCCACTGATACCATCCGACCTTGCATCATTCACCTATTCCGAAAAACTATTTTGAATAGCTCACACTATTTATCCCACTCAGGAACAAACACCACCGTTAAACTGGGAACACAGAGGTATGTTTGACTATCAATCAAAACCGATTATAGTAATAGGACGCGTGGTTTGCAATAATTGTCAGCGATCAAAAGTGTCTCTTCTTGTGACTGCACTAGTCTGGATCTTTGCGTCACCATCCTCTAGATTTGAGCACGCTGACCTGGATCTTATCGTTATGCCTTATTGTGAGAGGCAACGCTACTACCTGACCATGGTAAACCGTTTCTCAGATTGCCTGGAAGTAGCACCAATCCCCGATCAAGGAGAAATTTAAATTGCTAGAACGTGCCTTGACACATGTATCTCCAAGTTCAGTTTCGAATCACCGCGGATCTAGGAAGATAGTTTAGATCGAGGTTGTTTCAAGAACTCAGTAACCCAATTGGTGCAACCCATATCACAACTCCATCATACCATTCGGCTGTTAATGGCATGGTTGAGCGTTTTCACCGTCAGCTCAAAGCAAATATCATATGTCACAATAGCTGCTGAACGGAAGCATTGCCTGCCGTGCAACTAGGCATTCGCACAGTTTGGAAGGAAGAACTCGGCGCAACTGCAGCAGTCCAATAACGAGCAGGTATATGTCTAATCTCGGACCCACAACAGGAAGTCCCCGGGGAAATGCCAACTCCCGGGAAAGATATCCGAAAAACAACCTGAAGTGGCAAACCCAAAGAAATCTTGGAGACAGGTTAGATTTCCTTCAATAATTTAACAATCACAAGACCACAGATTCACAGCTGGCGTCACGGCACAGCCAGCTGAACCATGGTAATTTCCTTGCGTTCAATCACTAGCAGGGGAGTGCTGTGGCGGTACAAATCACTTCCAGACGCTTGTCTGTAATTATAACTTTTAATTACCTTTCCTTTCACTCCAAGTGCGGGTTAAGTAAATGAGTCACTCGGTAGAAGAGGCAGTCTACTCACAGCTCTCACTTTCTGGACGCCACAATGAGAAGCAGGATCGATATTGGGTTTAAATAAACATATCGCATATATGAACACGGCTTTTATTCAAACTTCTGCTCCATTCCATTTTTTGCGGCCTGGATGATAATGGGGGAAGTGAAACTACTATCACAGCATCAAAGAACATATAGTTATTTTCTAAGTCTCGGACGAAGTAAAGTAATATAGCGAAAAAATGTTGCATACTAGCAGTCAGTTCAACACAGGAAAAAGCGAATGAAATTATATACGTGCGGCGAAGCCGTGCATACCCAAAAATTTAATGCTTCACGCTTTTATTTCGACGTTTTTCAAGGTTTTTTGTAAAATAAAATATGCCTTTCTGTCTATCTACAGATCCATCTGTAGGTCACACGTATTATCTCAGAATTAGTTACTCTTATTGATAAGAAATTTGGTAGAAAAATGGGACCTGTAAATCCCATAGCATTCAGTGAGTAACGTAGTTCCACGCTGAGTTTAAGGGGGTTTTCACACATGCAAAATCATCACCATCATGACGGCGCAACAACCTGTATCCAGTCTAGGCCTACCATAATAAGGGACTCTAGGAACTCTTGCGCCATAGTCTACCAATTTTATATATCTAAAAGCTGTCTGGCGCCTACGAGACAGAGAGACAAGATCATCCATTGCGGAACACATAGTAGAAGAAGGGCATGTAATGGACGAGGTGGAAACACTGAAAGAGTTCAAGCAGGCAAAGCTTGACCCTTACGTCAGTTTCACTGATTTTGGAGCCCATCCCCGGCTCTTCAAATTAATTCCCTGAACTTTTTAGGGTAGTATAATTACACAGCTTTTAGGATTAAGAATTAGGTATAGGTAAAAATATAACAACATATTAGTATTTAGCTTTATAACCCACTATTGAAGGCAGCAAGTTGCTACTGAAGTACGCATATAAGATAATAAATAATTCATTCACTCTAAGGACCATTTTTTGTTTTTTTTCTGTTTTTTAAATAAAAAAAAATAATATATATAATAAAGGCAGTCAGTGCAATCAAGCCGTTTCTACTTAATAATACAAGCCATTCACAACACACCCTCTGCAACACCTATAAGAGGGAAATGGATACCACAATAACCGCAATCAACAGAGATCCTGGAGATGAATCATCAACAAATGATCTTCATAATCACCTCAAGAACGTTATCATAAACACGGCCCCAGCCGCAAAAAGAGTCGGAACGGCTGGTTTGGCGATGAATGCAAGCTAGCAACGGAACGGAAGAATGCCGCATACCGAGTAATGTTGCATTCTCAAAGGGCGCATACACGCCCGGATACTCATCACGAACTCCGTCGAGCGGAGAAGCAACTTGACAGACGGTAAAAGGAAGCACGCACAGAGCCTTACCAAGAAACTCCATCGAACGGAGACGCGACTTCACAGACGGAAACGGAAGCCTGTGAGAACCAACAAATCTGTGAACTAGAAAAGTACAGGGAGCAATCGCACCAGGCGCGGAAGTTTTACCAACAAACCAGCAGGATGAAGCCTTACATACCTTGATGTTCATCCTGCCGAGACAAAGATGGAAATCTGATTTCCGACAGAATATGCATATTGGAGCGATGGGTTGAGTACTTTGATGAACTAGTAAACAACCAGAGCATCGGCGACTTAGAGGTCCCGCCAACCGAAAACGACGGCAGTATGGCACCACCAAGTATAGAAGAAACAGTCCGTGCAATTCATTGACTTAAAAATTATAAGTCGCCAGGAGCCGATGGAATTACAGCCGAATTGGTTAAATATGGAGGCGACCAATTACACCAAGTGGTTCATCAACTTGTACTCAAGCTGTGGGAGAACGAATCAACCCTGACGATTGGCAACGAGGCATTATCTGCCTCATACATAAAAGGGGAGGTATCGCGTTGCTGGGTACCATCTATAAGATATTTTCGTCTATCTTGCTAGGTCGGATAGCCCCATATGCCCAGAACATCATTGACCCATACCAATGAGGCTTCACTCCAGGCAAATCAGCAACAGATCAGATGTTCTCTTTTTCCCTCTCTGGAAAAACTGTTGGAATATGGACATCACTTGCACTATCTCTTCATTGACTTTAAAGCCGCCTATGATGGCATAGCCAGGGTATCCTGGGGAAATTGTTATGGCTGACCACTCTCAAGACCATTCGACATCAACAACGGTCTACGACAAAGGGATGCTCTATCATGCGTCCTCTCTATCCTGGACCTCAAGAAAGTGATCCGTGATGCTGAGGTAAATGCAAGAGGTACGATCCTCTTTAAGTCCACCCAACTACTGGTCTACGCTGATGATATCGACATCATGGGAAGAACGACCCGAGACGTACAAACTGCCTTCATCCAGATCGAGTAGGCGGCGCGAGATCTTGGGCTGCACATCAATGAAGGCAAGATGAAGTATATGATGGCAACGTCAGCACCAAAAACCAACCAACCAACAAATCAAACCGCACTGCTCAAACGGGAAGAATAAAGATAAGAGACTACAACTGTGAGAACGTTGATAATTTCTCCTATCTAGGGTCGAAAATCACAACCGATAACAACTACGATGATGAAATCCGCGCACGGTTGTTGGCAGCCAACAGAGCCTATTTCAGCTTACAAAAACTGTTCCGCTCGAAATGTCTCACCATAGGGTCAAAGCTCTTACTGTACAAGACTATGATCTTGCCAGTCCTCATGTATTCCTCGGAGACTTGGGTTCTTAGCAAGAAAGATTCTAAACTCTTGGCCGCGTTCACGAGAAGAATCCTCCGAAGAATGTTTGGCCCCTTCATGAGAATATACGATTCCGTAGTCTACATAACGACGAAATCTTTGAGCGATACCATGACCGCCAAGGTGTGGATAAAATCCGGCTCAATAGGTTACTTTGGGCGGGTTACTTACTCCGTATGGATGAGGATGATTCAGCCCGGAAAGTCTATAAGGGCAATATCTATGGTAGAAAAAGAAGACGTGGCAGACCCTGCCTGAGATGGAGCGATGGCGTAGGTCAGGACGTCAGACAGCTATTAGGGATATCGAATTGGTGGACTTCGGCGCAAAACCGGAATGTCTGGAGTCCCTTAGACCGGATACCGGTTGTTGCGCCGTTGATAATGATGATTGGTTCCAAAGGGGAGGTGTTCTCAGAAACTACCCAACCTAAATACCTGTAAAAATGGTGGTCTACGCACATGGTATCTAGGCTTCAAAATACTTCCCACACCAGTACCTGTTTGAATAAAATGAATAAAGTTAATATTATATTATAATACCATATTCATTAAAAGTACATATTTTAGAAATTGACTGAAAATCGTTCCTTAATTTATCCTAGAATCATCAAGTTTTGCAGGTCAAAGTTATCACTTTTGTGTAAATTTATTGTATTCTCAGACTTGAATGAATGGCAGTATCATACTATAATGATTGGTCTCAAAAACCAAATGCATAAATGATACGACTACAAATGGGACAAATGCTCAATCAAATATCCTTATATAAGCAATACACAAAACCTTTCATACTTGAAGTGCTTAGCTTCCGGTTTCCCGACTTGTTTGTTGTAATTATATTGTGACTGAATGCCCTTATCTTTTCGATTTCCATTATGTTAGTAAAGACGAGTAAGCAAACACTATGTATATGCAGAAAAATATTTATTTAGGCATTACTAAGAAAATACCAGTCTTTAATTTCCACCAATGTTATATTTCTGACTCAGGATTCACTAACCTGAAAGGAGTTATGTACATCTAAATCTTAGCATTTGGAACTCGTAACTTAATAAAAGGAAAAAATATGAATCACATTATAATGAAACGGAAAGTCACAAAGTTACTGGCACATATTTTTGGTTTAATTCGAGTTGTTTGTTTGTTGTTAATCTAGATACATATGGAGAAACTGCAAAAATTTTCCTAATATTAAATACTAGTAAATGCTCTGAACCGAAAGTACTCAAATGTGCAAAACATGTCAAAAGAAATTATAATAATATCGCCATGATCTGCAAGTCTCTGCAATCTATAATATTTTCTCCGGCTCCGCAGTTATCTTTATGTATGCAAAGGTTGTACTCGTTAAATAAAGCACTTTTTCAAACCTAGTTTGCTTTCCGTTTTATCTGCGCCGCATTGACAAGCGTCATCTACTGAAATGCATTTATTGCGGAAATTCGTTCCAGTTCCTCAAGGGCATCAAACTATTAATTACGTACACAGAAAAACGTAACCAGATCAACAATTAGATAGTTATCGGTTGCGATCAAAGTTGCAGAGTAAATTACCTTCCACCTGTCTAGGTCTAGCCGGATAACCGTAACAAATCTGTATCTATTGGAATATGTAAATAGATTCCTACATGCAATGCACTCACGCTCGTAAATAGGAAAAGGATCCATGCCGCAGAGACTGACCAATATCCACACAAAGCACCGGCGACAACTGTTGATCGATAGCATCGAATTAAACCATGCAACGATTGGGAAATGCACCGTGCTATCTGAGCACTCCGCAAAAACACGTTTCTTATGCTCGTTGCAGATTAATTGATTGTTGGCCAGGAAAATCAAACGAAATTATTTGCACGTATGCAAGCGGACATGTCTCGTTTATCGCATGATGCAAGCCTTGCAATTGAGACCTTTTCAATTGGATGAATTTGGGAGCGCATTGCTAGGAAATACCGTGAAGTGTTGCATTAAATTGAGTTCGACAGCGGAACCCAGTTCAGCACTCCCCAATTTGCTACTTCGGAATAAAAACAACTGGAAATTTGCATAATTGCAAGGTAGAATTCTATTGTGCTGGCAATAGTTCACGAACTATGCTCACGTATCTTGCAGATTAGATTTCGCTTTCATCGCATAAACAAGATCACGCTCCTGTTGCATTCACCATCCGGAAAATAGGTCAATCATGCTCAACAAGGACTGAGGTCAGCATATGCGCTGTTCGTGACAAAGAGATATGTTGGTTGCGACCTTGCCGGCAACGTTCCATCCGCAACGATTTCTGTTATTAAAGATAATGTATCTTTGCCATGCGTGTAGTATATCATACATCCATGTGCACACAGTACCGTTCAAGCTAATTACTATACGCACTGCTTCCGTTACACACAAAACCCAGTCAACCTTCATCGATTGCATGAGCTAGTGGCCATTAGGCGAAGCGAACCAAGAACATACCAGAAGGACGTTCCATCCACTAAATAAGCAGGTAATTGGCCAAATTGTTATGGAAAAACTAAACCCAATGGTTTCCTTTATTTACAAAGTTTTTATTTTCAACTAGTATAAAATACAGGCTTGGTTTTCGTCATATTTTTTATACAAAATAAAGAGAATATATATAATCACAAACGAACGTTTTAAATATTTGGATGTTAGTCGAGTTAATGGTGGTAATGTCCATGTCCAAATCCGTGTCCTAAGCCATGGAAGTCAAGTCCGATTGAGGGGATTCCATAGTCGTGGGATTTCAATAGAACTGGGACTTGCTTCTCAACGATGACGGGGTGCGATACGTGGACTGGGTATGGCTTTGGAACCTCCACTGGGTATGGTTTTGGGATTGGAATTCCAACCTTCTGGATAACTGGCACCTTAACTGGGACTTTCACTGGATAAGGTACTGGTCGGTCAATATGGACGGGCACGTGTTTTTCTACAACAACTGGAACCTTTCTTTCAACGACAACTGGAACAGGCTTCTCAACTGGCACTGGATATGGTAATCCAACAGTCTTGGTTACGTGCACTTCATGACCTAAGCCAATACCATGACCATAGCCGATGCCATGACCCAATTCCAGCCCGGAATGCTCCAGAATGCCTCCATGACCGTATCCATACCCGAAGTCGATAAGTCCACGTTTGTCTTGTTTCTTATCAGCAGTGCTATCGGCAGCTTTCTTTTCTGCACCCTTCGAAACGGAAGCGGCAGATACTAAGGCTACTGACAAGCAGAAGACAATGAAAGCACCCTGTGGGAAACAAAAATTAGGATTAGTCCAATAGAAGAATGTACTCCATCTGATTCGAGGTTGCACACTAGTACCTTCATGCTGGAGGAACTGATTGTGTATTCTTAAGAGTTGGAATGAAATTGAACTGATGCTATACCGATAGTGTCCGTTAGCTTTTATATCAAAAACATATTGCGGATTTGGTGTATACCTTAATGCGCGCCAGTACTCCGTGGTAACCCCCATCTAGGTGCAGCAAGAAAATCCTTCGACATACTAATATTCATTTTCAGAAAATCTGCACAAGAGTCACAGAAAGGGGGGACCGGCGCCGATAGATCGCTTCTGGGTCCCGTGTTGTTTGCTTAAACAACCTTCTGCGATCGGGCTTTGTTTTTCCATCCGAAACTTCTCATGCTATTGCCAAAGAAAACTTAGCTGGCTAGAGGTCTCGGAAAGATAACCCGGTCTGAAAGAGCCAATATAGACTTCTTGTAACATGTTCGAGGTGCCCGCACACCCCGTGCTGTGCGCACATGCTCTTTAGCCATTCATTCATTCATATAGTAAAATGGTTTATGCAATACGGTTCATTACGGCGTTCGGTTGTAATATTACTTCACAAGCACGCTAACTACCGTCGCAGTCATACAAGAGTCTCGCAGAAGATTGGTATCGTCGTAGCCATAGTGGTTTTGCGATGGGCATTAGAATAGTCTAGGGGAGAGCATCGATCAGTTGGACAATTAGCTGCTCTATGAGCTGACGATAATTGGTGAACAGTGGTACTAACGTTTGCTAAGATTGTTACCTTCTACAGAGTCTAATTAATTGGTGAAAAGAAGCATCGAAATGTGATTTCCTTTCGGTTACAATTGGACCAGAACTAACGAGACGTTGAGCGTAGTGTACAAAGTGTAATAAAGAGG
Organism: Hermetia illucens; assembly: GCF_905115235.1. NCBI lineage: Eukaryota > Metazoa > Arthropoda > Insecta > Diptera > Stratiomyidae > Hermetia > Hermetia illucens. The sequence continues at coordinate 143,396,024 of NC_051849.1, forward strand.
TTGAAGCTGTTGACATATTTTTAGCATTGAACTAAAAATCGATGTGAAATTTTTCATTTAACCGAGTTATCATACAAAATCAGACTCCCATTCTAGCCCAAACTTAACTCTAATTTCTTGTAAATATTTTTGGGCAAACTAATAATGCTAAGAACGCCATTCATTGCTTTCCTCGGGACACTATTTTTCATATCTTACAACCAAATCGAAAAAACTGCCCATAAACAAAAATTAGTTCATTTCGCTTTTAGCCAAACCCATCGATCATTTACATCGATTGGATTGCCTAACCTTCTTATTTTGCTCTACTCAATATTGGAGTCATGGTGACTATTTCATTGAGTGCGATGGCCAAGTAGGTTGAGAGTCGGTTTCTCGACCTCCTGCTTGGGTTCGAATCCTGGCTAGGTCTTGGATATTTGTATATGTTTTTGTGCATGTCCCGCTATGAGTTATAATAATGAAGCTAAAGTACAATCTCTGCGAAAAATCAGATCAGGTAACACAAGAAAGGAGAAACTGTGTTTATACCCTTTGCGACATAAAGAATCGGAAAGGTAAATCAAAATCCCTATTCCAAATAGTGCCTTGATGGCTTCCAGTACCAGAAGCAAAAATTGCCTCGCCATCACTTCTTTGGACAGGCAATTCATCCCAAACAATCAAGGAAATTGTTGCTCTAAACTGCTTTGGATAATAACACGCAAATGGGGCCGGAAGTGTCCAACACGAAAGATATATTGATATATATTCTTGGATTAAATGCGGACTTGTAAAACGAAATAATCCGGTAGCCTCAAATTAACTTTCTTCTCTGCTAAGACTTCACTTGTGCTCCGATGTGTTAATTGAATTCTGTTGTCTTTATTTGAAGTAAATACTAGAGAATGGCTATTCGGAAATATTCTGTGATTACCATTGGCCCCTAAATCAGCTATAGCGCGTCAACTGCACTTACGCACCATCATTATCGGTTTACTTAAATAGATTCAATGAAATATCCCTTAAGTCCCTTCAGGACTTCGTCGAGAAGCTTACATTATTTCTACACACTATTGGACTGTGCCAACTAGAATAGTGGATTCCATTGTATTGCATCGATTCTTAATGTGTTGCTAATCCGATGCCGACGAGGATAGGGTAGTTTAGCTTTCAGGCCAGAGGCGCCTAATTCTTTCGGCTGGTCCTCCGGGTTGGGGTTTAGATAGGGGTGACAACTGTAAACGACGAACAATTGCTACGAAGTCGCAAAGTGACTTCGGACTGGGTGGAGCTTATAGCGATGGGAAAAAGATCAAATAACTGCTGCTGGTCAATACCTTGTTCCATTATAAGGCTGCTGCCACACTGTTAACAGTAATGCGATGGACAGGGAATGGTAGCCTAGAGAAGAGCCACTAAACGATATATCCAGTAAACCATGTGTTCGAAGTAGGTTTCTTAGTAAGCTAACAAATAACACGCTCTGTTATCCGCTTTCAAAAAATAACCGGTTTTCTGCAGTTAAGAGGCAAATTTCGAAATATCAATCTCATTAATGTCGGTGCCCTTACAAAGGAAACTGCAGAGTCGGATAAATATATCATCTACTTCTCCCCCAGGTATGCTCAATAACTCGAATAGCGATGAATGGAACGTCTTCCCAACTGAACACGCCGAAAAAAGACAAATCAGCAATTGTTCAGTTTTTCTATTTGCGCGATTGATGGAAAACCTGTTGGAATATGACCATCAGTTGCAAGTCTCAATCCGCCTGTGATAACATAGTCAGGGCAATACTTTATATAGAATATTCCGATTAAACAATAAGTGTGCCAGATAAAAGCAGCAGAATCACCCTCGAGATTTTTTACCATCAATGACCCTCTAGAGCTAGCTTCAGAAAAAATGAATTAAATGAATGTATCCACCCAGCTGCTGACTTACACAATATTAGGAACAACCTGAGATGTATAAATTGTCTTCATCTAGATCAAGCAGACGTCAATTGGCGCAAGGTATCTACAGAAGAAAAAGAACACTGGGAAGACTAAGATGCCAGACGGGGAACAAATTAGTGGATTGAGAACTCAGAAATTCTGGGTCTAGAATAGAGACTTGGAGCGCCCTTGAGACAATGATTAGACGGCTATCTAAAATACTCTATTCACTTCCGCTACTCAGGGCATCGGTCACATTTCAAAAGACCATCTTGGCCGTCTGCGAAAACGTAAAAACTGCTCGATGAACGAATAGAATGTCCTGCGAGTATTACCGAGCGTGAGACTGTTGAACGTCAATACCATGGCAAGTCCTGTGAAGTTCAGCCTAGCATGGGCGGTGATGAAAAGAAATTATCTTAACGAGGGAATGAGAAGCTGACGCTTATAATAATGATGATGAGCTATTTAAGCGGTGGAAGGATCACTTCACCATGGTTGTCAACGATACAGTTCCCAGGGAACTGTTTCTGGTGGTCTCTACAGTTTCAGTTCTAAATTTCACTCATCCGAAAATATTGAAATTTTGAGATCTTCCACTCCCAGTGAGTCGAAGAAGTGGATGATCGTTAAAACTCCGGAGACGGGCTGACTGAAGCACGAAAATTCGAAAGATATTTCCGTAGGGTTACTGTTGTTCCAGTAGGGAGTACTGTTGCTAAAATAACAGCTAAAACAGTCCTGGAACGCATCAAGGAGTGTCTTGAAAGCTTGATCGACGGAGAGCAGGCTGCTTTGCACACTGAATGTCCCTGTATTGATCACAGTAACATGCTTCAGATCATTAAGGAATGATGGGCGTAGTTTTGATCACTATTCCAACTTCTCTTTATTGACTTTGAGACGGCTTCCAACAGTACCAACCTCATATACGCTCCAAGGAAGGGGACTGGGGTCTAAAGTGAGGCACATGAGCGCATTTTACCAGTAAACGTTGCTGACGGTTTAGTGTGGACTACACTTACAGTGGTCCAAAGGTGAATCGAGCTCCAAAAAAACAACTCTCCCGGAATGACTGGTTTGTTGTCCGGGTGAATAGCCAAAGCTTTTGAGAAGGACAAATTTTCCACGGCCTTTAAATCCGAATGGTACGGTCAGATAGAAAGTCAGCTGAATCACCCAATGGGTGACTGGTGCATGCTAGCATGTTATGTTATGTTACTATGCCCAGCGGGTAGCTCCTCGTAATCAAACTACTAGTTGAACAACGAAATTGCAACTCTGCGAAGTAAAGCGAGACGATTAATCTAGATCCGTGCATACATGTTACATGTACTATACCCAGCAGTAAGCGCTAGTGAGGAATGTCTATTTATTTGGAATGATTGTAATAACTCAAATATCTCGTCTGGAGCTGCTAGATCTCCCATCAGGAGGTGGATATAAACTCCCAACCGTGTATAAAAATTAGCAATGAATGGGAAGGTTACCTAGAAATAAAACCAAATATGGAAAACAAGAAAGGAAGCTTTTTATGGTGGGGCAATCAGGCTCCCCACCGTCGATATCCGTAAACCGCACTGCCTCAGTAGTAGGAAACTTGGCTGCTGTGGTATCTATCTACAAGGGATAATAGTGAAATAGAAATGAGATCCACCAACAAAGCTAGAAGTTTGACAGGGCATCACCGAGGGCAACGTTACCCCTCGCCATTCGAGATACGTCGCCGAATACGGAAATGAATACGGATAGTCCCCGCATGCACAGGAAACGCATGCAGCAAACAAACATAGAAGGCAGCAAACTGAAACAATGTTGCTTTCACTGGGAGAACGCCTAAATGAACTCTGTGAGTTCATCAAGAGGAGCCGGAATACCCACAAAAATGGGGAACACGGTAGTAGTGAACCCTCAATATTAGTGAAGGGGAAGAAAAAGAAGAAAGACAAAAAGAAGATTGACCGAAAATAATTATTATTTCCAAGAAAGGAGATATATTCTGTGTCGATATTCTTCGGAAAGTAAAAGTGGATTTGAAATTGACAGACTCGGGCAGTAGTGTGATCCATATCATGAGAATGTGGCATGCAGAATGCAAGGCATCATCATCATCATCAACGGCGCAACAACCGGTATCCGGTCTAGGCCTGCCTTAATAAGGAACTCCAAACATCCCGGTTTTGCGCCGAGGTCCACCAATTCGATATCCCTTAAAGCTGTCTGGCGTCCTGACCTACGCCATCGCTTCATCTTAGGCAGGGTCTGCCTCGTCTTCTTTTTCTACCATAGATATTGCCCTTATAGACTTTCCGGGTGGGATCATCCTCATCCATACGGATTAAGTAACCCGCCCACCGTAACCTATTGAGCCAGATTTTGTCCACAACCGGACGGTCATGATATCGTTCATAGATTTCGTCATTGTGTAGGCTACGGAATCGTCCATCCTCATGTAGGGGGCCAAAAATTCTTCTGAGGATTCTTCTCTCGAACGCGGCCAAGAGTTCGCAATTTTTCTTGCTAAGAATCGAAGTTTCCGAGGAATACATGAGGACTGGCAAGATCATAGTCTTGTACAGTAAGAGTTTTGACCCTATCTTGAAACATTTCGAGCAGAACAGTCTTTGTAAGCTGAAATAGGCTCCGTTGGCTGACAACAACCGTGCGCGAATTTCATCATCGTAGCTGTTAGCCGTTGTGATTTTCGACCCTAGATAGGAGAAGTTGTCAACGGTCTCAAAGTTGTATTCTCCTATCCTTATTCTTCTTCGTGTTTGACCAGTGCGGTTTGATGTTGTTGAATGCAAGGCATACAAGAAACAATGGCATTCCCTGTAGGCGACTTTATAAAGGTAAAACTCAACCGCGTCCATTTCTACATCTACCTCGCTCCGCCTAGTGTAAAAATTGACCAATATGAAGAGATGCTAGATAGCATAGTTTTGGACGCTAGAAATTCCGAAAAAGACCGCTAGTTCGTACATTGATCTCGCAAATTGTGACATGGGTCGAGCGAAAACACGGAGAATTGAGATAAAACCTAAAACAATTCCTTATGGGAAACTATAATTGTATGAACTATTTGCATCGCTTTGGTTTAGACGAGTCCCCTGATTATATCAAATGCGCTACTACACCCGAGGATCCCGACTATTTTATATTTCATTATCCGAGATTCGCGGATGAAAACGAGAAGTTGAATGAGGCCTTCAACGTATTTATAGGGGACAATAAGCTCGTTGAGGAGATACAGAGGTCACAAATGTAGTAATAACTGTGATATAAGCAAAGCTCCATGAACTGGATCGAGCCCGGAGAGGGTAGCGGAGGCATGATTCAATCGCGCTGATCTAGGCCTAACCGGTCGTCGCAAAGTAATACTTCACGATGGTCCTACGGGGATATTGCGGATAAGTTCTGGTGGATTTAATGGGCCAGAATCTATTACACTATTACATCCTGGTGCTACAGTGTCTTTTTAAGATTTTCACCTTCATTTCCAAAAAGGATATACATCTTGATGCTTCGAAATATATGAAGGAATATTTAGAATTTGTAACTACTCGTATATGTGAAGGCGAAAACGTGGATCGCTATTATTTTCGAAACTGGACCGAGAAGCAAATAATCGACAAATTAGTTCTTTTTCTAGTCGAGAAACAATTCTATTTAGATGGCCCGATGGTCGTCATAATTATTATCAATGGTGTGCTCGTCCCAAGCCCAGGTAATGGAGGAGGATTTTAGGCAATGTATTACAACATATGATTGTCACATCTTTTACATTTTATAGCAGGAAGAGTTTCATTAACCGACATACTTTGGTTTGGAATGAGGAGATACTTTGTTTTGGAATGAAGGTCCGTGAAAAGAAATGTTTCTCGACAATAAAATGTTGGCTAATTGACAGCAAAGAACTTGATGACATTGAATCTGAGCTGTGGAAAACGGGTAACTGTGCCAGAAGAACTCGTATGCTAGGTTAAAATGCTCTATCCCGATCCGAATCGGTTGTTCTTGTTATAGACACTGCCACACGGGACATCCAACGTCCAGCGTCCTATGCACTGCTTTATGCATATGATGTCTTCCTAGCATCTAATAGCAAAAATGATCTCGAGCATACTTGTCCAAAAATGGAATGAACGCATCATGCAACATGGTCTCAGATTGAATCTGACGACTGATTTTGGCTATAGCAGTAACCTGGCCAGAACAAAGCGATCTATATATCTCGAATCAATGGTATCCGCCAATGGAGAACTGCGCTATGAAATTGCTTCACGCATTACCGCAACATGGTGTTCTTTGTGATCGACATATCATCAGATGTCTCAAATCTAAAATTTATCGCCCTATCGCCCGGTCTGTCGCTATCTGTGGTTCTCAGTATTGTTCGACGGTAATGAAGACGAAGATGTTACGTTGGACTAGTGGTGTAACACGCCTTGGTTAGATCCGAAATGAGGATATCAGCGGTCGATATGGCGTTGCACCAAGAAAACTATACACAGGAGAAGCAACTTCAGCGGCAAAAGTGCACTGAATCTCATTGTGCACCTTTCGGGTAGGGACGAGATAGGCAAGTTTTATGTGACCTAGATGGTTTCCTTGTGTGAGCTTCATCTTATCCTAACAGGAAACGGATGCATCCGAAAGATTGATTTTGGATGTATCTACTTATTTCCTCCTCACTTCTTAGGAGCGCAAACATTAATGGGGAATGTTCTGTGTTTCTTTGTGCTTCCAAAGGTTTACACCGCCCGTATGAGGAAATTAGCAACCATAGTTTGTAGTAGTAAATGAGCAAAGGAATATGGGCGACCCCATCTCCACGAATGTCTATACTTCTCCCATTCTATGATAGACATAGAGGATGATCTTTCGCTAAACTATTCGCTAAATTGCTAACATCAATTCAAATTTGCGAAACTGGGGTCTACACTTAAACCATTCGAAGCAAAATCTTTTTTATAGTGAAAATTATAATTAACCGTCTGACTTGGCCAATTGCCTGTTTGCCACCTTAATTAGTTCGATTAATGGTGATAATCTACGTTAAAGTTGAATGATACAATCTTCTTTATATCTGCAAGGTCACTTCGCGCAATGACCTTACTCCAGTTCTCTCATCCTTTCATAAACCTGATTGCAATCCAACGATCGATTTTCTCAAGCATTACTCTATGTTTCCGCTGCAATGTATCTTTGAAATAAAAACGTGTTAATGGATGCTCGACTGACAGACTATTTGACAACATTTATCGAAAATAAAATTTCTCAGACAGTCCGCTCTGCTTGATGGTCTGGGCTTTAACGATGGCTGGCAACCTGCTGTGGGCAGCATGCATATCTAAGAGGAGTAGATTCATACCTGCAATGTAATGTATCTAATGATTGAGATGATGGCTTACTTTGATGTCTGATCGTGGACGACGCTAAGCTGAAACGAAATTATGACCCCAAGAATGCACATGAAGCTAGTCATGAATCCACACGACATGAAATTGATCGGCCTACTTTTGGCCCTAATTTCTTCTTTTTTGTGATGTACGAGTATGCGAAGGTCATTACAGTTGGATAGGTGGCCTTCGTCTGAATGAAAATTGATAAGTTCCGTTCGGCAGGCAATCAAAATACCACAATCAGCATCAGCCATCCGCAAATTACCAAAGATAGTGATCTGCTAACGAATTTCGTTGCAGTGCATTTTCCTGACCAATATAGCCATCGCGGCTGCTGTGACACTGTGGCGATCTATGGTATGCCAACGCTACCTCGTGGTTCCCATCAATTTAGGACTGTTTTGTATCGAGAGGTCGTCATATATCATTGTAGCTGTTGCAGCTCGTTTTGAAAAGTTCGCGTTCTGTTCACTGTGACGGCATAATGGGTTCATTCAATCGCTTTTTCCATCTATTCTTGCGACTCAGGTATTTCTCACCCGAGCCGAATGGTACTATTAGTACGTAGCACTTGCTTCGACCCCAGGAATGGTATTCATCTTTGGTCCTCGCTCTCCGGCACGTTAGGAGACATTGACGCGCCATGGCATTTTCTTCCAAACAGTCAACAGTCTCGTGAGGTTTAGTAACATGCAACCAGAAGACTACGTTATTGGATTTCACAATGTCAAATTATTTTTTCAGTTTTTCTTCTTCTATTGACTTGGCTAATAGCAGCAGTACCAACACTGGCACTAGTAGCAGAGCATTAATTGGATGATTGCTTATTAGGTTTGAAGCAGTTACATGAGGCTACGTCTACGGCAAAAAGTAGATTAGCACAATCATGTTACTAGCATTCGTCGGTTTGATTTATCTATTTGTCTATCATTTTGACGTCTTCCTTTATGGGTATACGTTTATGAACATAATATACGTATGATAGTGTAGCAAACCATTACCAGGTAATTTTGTGGTTGGTTCCATCTTTTCAACTACGAATTCATGAATTACAGAGCTGAAAACTTCTGCTTTTCCTGGCTATCCATGCCGAGAAAAACCAATCTTTGTTTCCTCTACCAAACCTCATAGCTGTGCATAATGAGTGTGGATAATGGTAACAGATATTTTCAATATTCTATTCTATGAGACTATTTGGCATCTGGATAAAACTTATATGTAAAAGGTGACTACATTCTTTGCACAACTGGAAACACTAAACAGAAAGGAAATCTTCTACAAGGAATTACTCTAGTGTGCATTTATTACTTTTCTGGGAGATTGTTCATATACCAGTAGGTTTAAACTAGATTGTTGATTAACTTTATGCAGGGTGTCCCGTTTAATTGTGAATAGTACCACTTGTTTGAGGAACATTGGTACATCCATGGAATGGGTACTCTATCTTTTACCGTTGCAGAGTAAATTATGTAAAGTTTATGAATATTAAATATATATGCGAATATTAAATGCGAAAAAACGTGGTCTTGATATGGAGCAAATTCACCTAAATATATAAATATATAATATATATAGATAATCTAACGTTTTCGCGCAATAACTGTCCTTTGTTCGTATTTAAAGCTAACATATTTAAGTGACTTGTCTCCATATCACCATATCATCTCGCATTTAATGCGTAATATTTCTAAATTTTCCATAATTAAGGGGGTCACCCAGTGTGTCGGATCGGCGGAATAGAATTTTTTTTTCGGCACCAATTGTATCTATTATTATCCGCTTTTACTGGTTATAGTGATTGATCATAGTATCTCAAGCAGGCCTATAACCGTTAGGAACCTTAGTATGTTCCCTACTTCCAGATCTTTCAGCTTTGCATCTGGTATTAAGTGTTCTTCCAGATGCCTCGACCTACTTTGCACAAGTGCCGGACACTGTCCCAGGACGTGTATAGAGGTTTCGTCCTATATTCCTAGCTTCCCTAGGTGATAGTTCAGCCAACAATGACCAGTGAGAATTTCCACTATGATTCGGAGGTTCTTTTTGGTGAGGTTTAACAATCCTTTGTGGGCATGGGTTCGTGTCCCCCAATAAGCACCCTGGACTGCTCCATCCCTGGTAGGCCCACCCAGCATAGTTCCCTCAACCGTTCCTCTTCATTTCTTAGATTCATAGCCATGAAACCGTTTCCAATTCCACAGAAGGGTTCTGGCCCGTGTAAAGACGTCCCTGCTCCCTTCTTGGCTACTTCGTCCTCTGCCTCGTTTCCTTCCAACCCAGCATGGCCTGGAACCCAAAGTATCCAGACCTTGTTGGACGAGCCGAGTGTATTCAGTCTCTCTGTATCTAGATATAATGTAGAATATATGGGTAAAGTGATTTTTTGATATTCGGGGTCGTTCGGAAATCATTGTATTAAACACGTGATAAGTCATATGCTAGATTTATGTCGATCGCCGTAATAAAGCGCGTATTTATCATTCCGAATGATGTTCGAATGAGTTCGCTAAAAGGACAAGAATTGAAGCCAAGGCTGTACATGTGTTTTTTGAAGAAACCTAAGATTTATGAACTAGGTATAGCAGATTAATGGCCAGTTAAGGTTTTGTGGCTAAAGATCGCATTTTACTTTTTAAAATCTATACAACGAAATTCCTGTATGTACTACACTAATATGGATCAGTTTATAGCTGTGGGCATCGGTTTCCATCGGTTTCGAAAAGCTTTCGATAGCGTGAACAGGGAGTGTATCTGGAGTGCTCTACGCAGGATTAGAAACTACTAGCTATTGTTAGAATGACGTATGATAGCGCAAAATGTCACGTGCTGAAGGTAAAAGGTGGAATGTTAATGATAAATGGTAAAAATGATAAAATTATAAAAATTAGTCTGTGTCAATCACATGTCCAACTTGCATTGAGAAGTACGCTTCACATCCTCCTTTCTCTATATAGCACCATCACCACTGCTGATACAGCTGAATCCCGATAGTACAAATTCGTCGCTCCCCAGAGTTAATTTTCTTTATTTTATTTTCCCGTTAATTCGACTTCGAGCAAATTTCAACTGAAAAATTTCCTCCTTGTCGACATTTGGGGCAGTTCCACCCGTCAGCGCAACTGAAGTCGAGGAGAGAATAAAACGAACGAGGAACGAGGACAGCCACAGGACTTGACGACATCGCATCTGAGCTCTGGGAAGCGAAGAGCTGGGGCCCTACACTGTGGCTCGGGTTATTCAGAAAGGTAGAACACCATCTCACTGGCAAGAAAGAACTACAGTTCCAATATGGAAAAAGAAAGATTGTCCAGCAGAATATTCAAATTATCGTCCGCGCCGGTTACTTTCTCATACCATGAAGATTTTTGAACGCATTCTTGACAACCGTATTCACGAAATCGTTGAAATAACAGTGAATCATGCCGGTTTTATCAAGACCTGCGGAACTACTAACGCAATACACGCTGCACAGTTACTCGAGGAGAAGCACTGGGAGAAACATCGCCCTATTTACACTGCATTTCTGGACCTGGAGAAAGCGTTTAACTGTGTGCCACACGAAATCATCTGGTATGCCCTATGACAGCACTTGGTGCCAGAAGAACTCGTGCGCTAGGTCCAACTGCTCTACCACGATTCGAAAAGCAAAGTTCGAAATGTGGTGGATGTATCAAAACTGCTTCGTGTCTCTGTTGGTGTTCATCAAAGAAGCGCCCTCTCACCACTCTTCTCTGTTCTTGTTATGGACACTGTCACACGGGATATTCACCGTTATAGCGCCCTATGCACTGCTTTATGCAGATAATGTTTTCCTAGCATCTAATAACAAAATTGATCTCGAGCAATTTGTTCAAAAATGGAATGCTCGCCTCATGTAACACGGTCTCAGATTGAATCTGAATAAAACTGAGTTTCTAACGACCACTGTCAGCGCAGTGACCTGCCCAGAACTGAGCGATTTAAATACCTTGAATCAACGCTATCAACCAATGGAGAACTGCCCTATAAAATTGCTCCACGGATTAGCGCAGCTTGGAGGAAGTGGCGTTCCACAACTGGTGTTCTTTGTGATCGACGTATCAACGAACGTCTCAAATCCAAAATTTACCAGAATGTCCGTCCTGTCGCTCTCCATGGTTCTGAGTGTTGGCCGACTATAAAAGACAATGAATGGCGTCTTGAGGTAATAGAGACGAAGATGTTGGGTTGGACTAGTGGCGTGACACGTTTTGATCACATCCGAAATGAGGATATCCGCTATCGATATGAGGTTGCACCGATCGTGGAAAAAGTGCGAGAGAGGCGTCTTCGATGGTATGGTCACGTAATTGGCGCCAATGAGAATTCACTTGCCAAGATTGGTTTAAACATCGAAGTAAATAGTAAACAACCAAAAGGCCGTCCGAAACAACGGTGACTTGATACGCTGGATGGGGATTTGAAAGCCTCGAGATTGCATCCAGATCAGGCATTTTATAGAGTCAAATGGCGGGGCCGATGACGACGATCTGACCCCGTTTTTGAACGGGACAAAGGCTGAAGAAAAAGAAAATCAAAGTGGCCATAATTAGAAAATCACATCAATATCATTCGAAAATGCATAGACCATTGTTGGCCACCTAATGGACATATTCGAAGGCATATCAAGGCCCGAAATTTTTTCCAGAAACTGAAATTATCTCGCATAAAAATATTTCCGAAGAGTGTTAAAATTACGATACTTACGGCTTTGTATTGACCTTGAAACTTTTTGACAAGCTTCTGCTCTAGGCTTCGGCAATACGGAACATGAGAAAAAAATTTCATCTCCTTAATGTGGGCTCCAGGAGAACATGGTCAGTAAATGTCTAACTGAAAAAATAAGATGCCGCATATTCTATAAGGTCTGATATTGGCTTCATGAATAGTATTGAACAATGACTACCTGCAAATGTACGCAAAAGTCGTGAAATCGTACGTTGCTGATGGAAGATTTAAGGTCATTCTAAATATTTCATTTCACGTGGATCCCAAATTAAGGCAAGAGTGCCTCAGCACAGTGTCCTCACTACCTGGCCCTATTATATACAGTAGACCTTCTTAGAGAAGGAAACCTTCGCTGATGGTGCATCTACGGTGGGTGAACATTCGAATCGAACACCGTTTGATAGAACAAGCGTCCCATCATCAAAGGCAAGGAAGTCTGGAAATCACATATTATAAAAAACTTCCTGACCATCTATGTTACATAGGAGAATACTCTTGCATGAGAAACAAATACACCGCATAGTGCATCAAAATAAAATTTTCCGTTGAATTGCTAGGTGTGAACTCTTGAAATGAATGATAGAGGATGTATCCCAAAAATCATAACCAGCAAGTTTACTGCCTAAGCTCTTAAATGGGGCCGCCAGACGAGAGACGTATGCCATGGGAAATGCCCTACTCGGAGCATTCGCAGAGTTGGACGTGATACTCCCGAACGTGTGCCGCGCTTAGCATGTTAGGGACTACTATGCCCTATCAAGCAATATGTAGGCCGGTCAAGGACGAGTGGATCAGCTAACAGGTTGGACTGCGAAGGCTTTTGAGGGTAACACGTTTTCAAAAGCCACATGGCCGACATATAACTGGCTGGCGTTGGTGTGGAGAGAGTCGTTCAAATTACCTGGTGACTGTTTCTCAGCGGGCCTTCCAATTAACAGTGTGATAGCGAAATTTAGAGGGGTCTACCGCTAAGTCTTTGGTAGACTCAATTACTTCCTACCTACAAGCCAAAGTGTTAGAAAGACCTTAAGGAAAAGGGTTTTAAGATCCTTTGAAAATTGAATGAAAAAGGAGGAACAATAATCAGTAAACGAGGAATTCCACTGCTTACGCTCGATAATAGTGAAGACCCTAAAAAGATTCACAATTTGATATATATCCCTAATATGAAGCATACTGAATCGTCCTAATGCCGAAACAACATTTTCTCCGGTAAAGTGTATAAATTGTAAAAGGTAACACCCGGCTTATGACAGGGGATTATGTACCCATACAATGTGACTAAAATACTTACCTCATAACAAGTACTGCTGCAGTTGGGGGAAAAGGAACAAATAGAGTCTGACTACGGGCACCAAGCAAGTCATTCTGAAACGACTTTATTTGAAACTTTTAGTTGATTTCATCGCTGTCTACCGATTTTGAGAGTCAGAACCTTGGAAGAGTTTCTTATAAATATCGAGCCACTACACCGCATTGCATATAAAGGTCTAATCAGTTTATGATTTTAAAACGGCACAACTCCGCTAAATGGCCCAGCCAAATACCAAGAACCAACAAACCCATCTTATGTTGACTTCAGTAAAGATTAATCAAACTTTGGGATCAATAAGAAAATGAAAAGCGGAAGTACAGGTTTCTCCTTCCAATTACTGAGAGGTTGTTGAAGTGAAATTCATATGGTGTTAACACACTTAACAGACAGGCCGAGTAGTTTAAGATACTGCTTAGAAGTGAGTACCTGTCGTGTAGGATTAATCCCATGGTCCTAATCGAACACGAATTGCCTTGGAGACAATAATTTGAGCACCACCATGACTGGTTTATATTAAGTGTAGGCGCAGCATTGATACCAGTGGACGCGAGGCCTATTTAACACCTCTGTCGCAACTTAAGTTTACGGTGCCAGAGTTGTACACCGCAACTATACGCTTTAACAAGGACCTTTGCCCGCGATTGGGCACAACCAGAACCATGAAACTCCTAGAAGGGGGCCAACCGTAAATAACACGGCCGAGAGCATATTCTCCAGGAATTCCCCCGGAACATATGCTCTCAGAAGTCCATCGCGGTTCCCATGGAACCAGATGAGTCTCATTGCAGACTTATCACCCCTCAAATACGAGGGGACGACACTCCCCAACCGGTTGACTGTATTGAAACACTGTCAGCAAGGTACCGGGTAAAATCGAAGATGCCGTTCACAACGTGAATAACAACGAAGGTCAATGACAAGTAACAGAAGAGAGAAGATAAAAGACTCAGCAAGAAAATGGGGAAATAATCCCCTCGATCCATGAAAAATTTATAATCGTTAAAAATGGTCCAGGCTCGTTTGATTAAAGAAGCCGAAATGGCTGTGTGATACTCAGGCATCTCAGGAAGTTGATGGGAGATTTTATTTCTTATTAATAGTGTCCACAATTAACTCATCTAATATCCCACTGAGTTAGTGAGTTGACGATAAAGAATTCACTCAAAATATTCCCCGCTTGCCGTAAAAGGTAACTAAAAGTATTTGAAATTTGTGGGCTAGCAACTTGTAAATTTCGATTCTTTTTCTTGCTATTAAACCATTGTTCACACTTCGTATAGGAACGAAAACTTTCGGTTATTGTACAAGGACACTAATTGCTTTTTAGAATGTACGAGTGTGCCGCTAGAGCAGTATCGATGGTCCCAGGTGAACTCCACACAACCTGATGATAGTAAACATGTACCCGGTGTTGAAATAATGCTTGCAGCAAGTACAAGACTTGCCCTCACTTCTTGGAAACCGGTACCAGATAGGATTTTCCCGATATCCCCGGTAGAGAAAAGAACGAGGCTCTTTATGCGTAAGAAAGACTGCAATGTTCGCTGGGTGAATTTTAGGCCACCTTTAAAAATATTCTTTTCCTTGGCACGCAAGGCCACAACAAGCCCTGACTGACTATGGAAACCTAGGAGCGGATCAAAAACCATAAAGGGTGAATGCTCTATTGGCCACACTGTGTGGTGGCAAACGTGACGCGTTCGAGCTCCGATACCGTGACAAAACTTGAGAAGGGCTGCGTAGTATGCGCCGTGACAAAACGAAATTTATTTAGGCTGGTAGGCGGTTCCAGAGGGGAATGGAGCGAAGTTCTACCTCCGGTCGCTCGCTAGTTTTAAGCTTTTAGCAACATTAAATGGCGGAAAATGAACTCCACCATGTTATTTACATAGCATGCTGGTCGCAAATCACAAACGATAACAGCTATGACGATGAAATCCGCGCACGATTTTCGGCTGCCAACAGAGCCTATTTCAGGTTAAAAAAAACTGTTTCGCTCGAAACGTCTAACCATAGGATCAAAGCTCTTACTGTACAAGACTATGATCTTGCCAGTCCTTATGTATTCTTCGGAGAACTGGGTTCTTAGCAAAAGAAATTGCGAACCCTTGGCCGCATACGAGAGAAGAATCCTTCGAAGATTATTCCGTAGCCTACATACAAGTAAATCTATGAGCGATACCAAGACCGCCTGGTTGTGAATAAAATCCGGCTCAACAGGTTGCGGTGGGTGGGTCACCTAATCCATATGAATGAGGATGATCCAGCCCGGAAATTCTATAAGTGCAATATCTATGGTAGAAGAAAATGACAAGGCAGACCATGCCTGAGATGGAGTGATGTTGTAGGTCAGGACGCCGACAGCTTTTAGGGATACCGAATTAATGAACCTCCTCGCAAAACCGGGATGTCTGGAGTTCCTTATTAAGGCAAGCCTAGACCGGATACCTGTTTTTGTGCCGTTGATGATGATACTAGTCGCAAGCCTAGGTAAAGGATGGGGTTTTTTTTTGGGAGGCGTTTATGCACAGAGTGTTGGATTCCCGCAACAGCACGCTGGCGGACTACTAACTAAATACCTCCCTGTCATCAGAGAACTAGCCTGGAACCGTTTGACACATTACTTCGGGCTAGCCCTCCCGCTCTCCCGGCTTTGGGAGCCTTCAAGTCAGGGAATTCCTTTCACCAACGGGAGGGGAGGGGAGGAAGGGAGTTGAGGGTTTGAGGCAACCTACTTTGTACTATCCTCATTAAAACAAAATGCTGAGATTAGGGAAAGAGATAAAGTATATTTATTCCACCATGCTAAATCCTACCTGATTTCTCTTGGGGATAGCTACGGCGACAGGCTTATCAAAAAAATACATCCAATGTCGTTGAAAACAAAACGATCGGCTTAAGCCTCCGAAAAATGCAAGGGCTTTTACCTCAGTCTAACCGGCAAGACGAGCGCCGATTCTGTCGAGAAGTGATCAAGGGTTTTTGATGCATGTACAATGTCAGGACGTAAGTAAATTAGTTAGGAAAGACCGAAAAACTCACAAAAGCCCTTCGGAAAAGGCGCATTGATATCTGCGTTCTACAAGAATCGCGATGGCCTGGCGTAAAAGCTGCGAAATAGAACGTGAACGTAGTAAAAATGGCTATAAACTTCTCTATTTTGGTGGTGTATACACTCAATACAGTGTTCGCATTGCCATCTCTGAGAGTTTCCGTGATGCCATTAAAAAAGTGAAACGATTTGCTCACCATTATATCACCTGATCGCCCTATTAGCTTCTTCATGGCGAGAAAAATGCCTTCTGATAATTATATCATCATGGCGGGAGACCCTTATGGCCGTGTGGGTGAAAAGACGGACGGTGACGGGTGTAATGGGGGAAAAAGGTTTGGAACAGGTGCGGATGAGAGTGGCGAACGAATAGTCGATTTTCCGGACCCATGGCATTGTACTTGTTTCACCTCAACATACGCTGTTGATCACCGTCTTGCGAATCAAGCTATCGATAAAACAGAATCTTTGAGGAACGCACTGGCCTGTCGCGCAGCAAATGGTAGCGATTGCGCGAGAAGAAAGAAGAAATGATTTCACTTACACGAGTGTCAACCATTACAAATGTGGAGGAATCCGGAAACCAAGTTAAAGGCACGTTCTACAAAGCAGCCTATGCAAACCTCGGGGCCACCAAGCCAAGCAAGCGGTTCATCAACCGAGATATTTGGCTTTGGAATGACAATGTCCAAATAAAAAGAAAAGCGATCGCCATCACCCAACCGGTGCATTAAAAAGATCTTCTCGATAAACTCGACACACGGGATGTAGAGAGAGACCTGTATCGACTTGCCAAAAGTCGACTCCAAAGCACACAGGATATCGAACACTTCTATTGCATTAATGACAAGAGCGATACTCTGCTCCTCGACCGACGAACCGCGACGAATAGATGACGAGAATATTTCGAGCAGATTTCAGCTGAAGAATTTGTTCATCCTCCATTTCCGCAAGCATAGCCGACATTTGGAGCGAATCCACCTGTCAACGCCACTCATGTCGAGGAAGCAATAAAATGAATGAAAGCGGGGAAATCAAGAGGACCTGACGACATCGCATCTGACTTCTGGAAGCCAAGTGCTCAAATCACCGTCCCATCCAGTTGCTATCCCGCGACCTCGTTGAAAGTTCAACGCCCTATACACTGCTTTATGCAGGCGGTGCTTTCCTGGAGTCTGATAGCAAGATGATCGAAAGCAGCTTGCACGAACGCCGTCTCGGATTGAATCTGAATAAAACTGATTTTTTCACGACTGATCATAATGAAACAGGCACTATCAACGAACGATTTAAATATCTCGGATCAATAGTATCAGCCAATGGTGAGCTACGTTATGAAACTGCTCCACGCATTAGCGCAACCTAGATGAAGTGACTTTCCACAACTGGTGTTCTTTGTGGTCGATGTATCAACGGACATCTCAAATCTAAAATTTACTGCGATGGCATCCGACCAGTCGCTCTCTATGATTCTGAGTGTTGGCCGACTAGAAAAGATAACGAACGGCGTTACGCGGTAATGGAGATAAAAATGTTGCTTTGAACTAGCGGCGTGACACGCTATAATCATATCCGAAATGAGAACATCCGCCATCGATATGGGGTTGCTCCCATCGTGGAAAAATTGTAAGAGGAACGTTTTCGATAGTATGATGACCTAATTAGCGCTAAGGAAAATTTACTTGTACATTTTGTCTGAATATCGAAGTCGATGTTAAATACCAAAAAATCGGCCGAAACTAAGGTGGCTTGATATGCGGGGTAGCGACTTGAAAGCCTCGCGACTACATCCCGATCAAAATGGCGAAACCGATTACGACGGATCGACTCCGCTTCTGAACAGGGCAAAGGCTAAAGAAGAAGAAGAAGATGATGGCGCAAAATGTTATGTACTGTCGCCGATATTATTTCTACTTGTTATTGGCAAAGAGGTCCATGTTGTTTTGGCCAGAGGATTCAAAGTGTCTTATAGAACCACCCCGATATCTGATAGTTTTGTCATCGAGCCGTGGATTTTTATCGGAGCGCTAGAAAAGTGGAAAAGGTGTAAGCAGTTGAATTAAAAATAAACGAAACCAAAACCGAGATTCTTAGTTTGACAAGTCATCATCCTTTTGCTACCTATTTTAATGAGAGCCATTTGGAAAGTGTGAATAAATTTTTATATAAAAGAAGTGTGGCTTCTGTCGGCTGCGGCACCGAACTCAATGCAATGTCTAATATCAGAAAATGCAGATATGTCAATAATTATGCAGCACATGAAATATTCGCCACTTTTTGTGGTTCGACACAATCCCGAACAAAGTACAGTACAGTTTGTCGAGGGATGGGCGCAAGGAGAGCTATTAGTAATTAGAACTAAAGCGGTTTACAAAACGTTATCTAGGTAGACCAAGACCAAGGCGAAATCGCAGACAACATTCGCGAAATGAGAATTGTTAACTGGAAACAGAGAGCAGAGGACAAATGGTATAGAGGACGATTGTTGATTAAACCAAACCCTCGACTTATTTGTTACCAAAAATGTTTATTGAACAGTAAATCGAGAAAGGTTTAGTTTTTTAAAAAAAAGCACTAAATTCGTCAACAGTCCTCCTTGCTTAAAGCAAAAATCTGCTTACCTGTTTTGCACCTAATGGGTATCGAACCACCTTTTAACTATGTTGATGAAGCTTTTGACGGCAGTTTTAGCAGGTCAAAAATAAGTGGTGTAAGTGGTGGCAAGGTCAGTTTTATTACCGTCAGGACCTCCTTTGGTAGCAGTTTTTTTTCAAGCTCTGGTGATGAATACCTTGTTATTCATTGACAATTAATTCTAAATTTTCAATTTTGAAGAATATTACGTTAGCAGACATTCGGTGGGCGCTTAAAGCGAACCTCCCGGTTTGTATTTGTAATGTACACTAATAGTTGTTAATATCCAAAGGAACGAGTGACAATTCCGGTCAAATTGTTATTTTCCTTTGTTTAGGGGTATTATTGTTGCAACTCGATGAGGTACATATTTTCTTTAGAAAAATACTTTTTATCGTTCACTGGAACAGGATTCATAATAATTAGATATATTGCACCCCATAGTTTGTAACTTCGCAATGCACTCTTCATTTGTAAAAAACGATTGTACAATATGAAAGTATAATTTATTACACATGGATATTATATAGAAAAAACCATTGTATAGAAAAAAGCACAGATTTCCCGTCAGATGTTTTCAACGATTGGGTTATCTGTTGCGTTTTAAAAGTTTAATGTAAAACAAAACATTAAAATCAGTTTACTTTTGTCTGTCTGCCACACGCACTTTTCTAAAGAATTATTGAACCAATTAACAAAAATTTAGTGGACATATGTATGTACATGTGTAAACTATGAACATGCAATAAGAGGTATGATTATGCGCAGGCTGGACGTCGATTATGAGTCAATTCAGCTGTAAATCAGTACTTGAGTGAAATAAGGGTGACAGGTCCAGGCGAGTGGTCAGAATACCTCCAACGTACCATTACAGTTTCAAGGCCTACTTTCAAGTGGGCTCTTGTGCCATTGATTACTATTATTTGGGTCCTCATAACACGATAAAAGGAGTAAATACTTTTACTTCCAAATAAAGGCACGAGGGACACCTCTCTAATATACTTTCTGTAGCAGGGAAGTAAAAAAAGCAGACATAAAGACAGTCTCAGAAGCTACCATAACCAAGTGAGAAATTTGAAAAACCTAATAAGGTGTTGTATAGTATGATGTATGACATCTAGGCTACAAAATCATCTCAACGAATCCATCCCAATATTGTCCCGAATGAAGTAAATACTCCATAAATTGTACTTTGGAATTTTATAGAAATATGGCATATGTCATAATATATTAGGCGAGGGTGGTAAAAAGTTTTGTAAAAATCCTACTGTTATTGTTTACGCTGTGTCTTTCATGTGAATATGTCCTAGGAAATGTGATTGTGTGTGTATCAAGTGGGAAGAGAGAGACATTGTCTCTCAGTGCAACGGATTCGTCGACGTATCGTACGAAGTGGCTGTACCAGCCTCTGTCTGTGCGGGAGGGGGGCGGGGTCC
Organism: Hermetia illucens; assembly: GCF_905115235.1. Taxonomy (NCBI): domain Eukaryota; kingdom Metazoa; phylum Arthropoda; class Insecta; order Diptera; family Stratiomyidae; genus Hermetia; species Hermetia illucens. The sequence continues at coordinate 143,416,531 of NC_051849.1, forward strand.
ATTGAACACTTCGATGCCTCATGTGTCATTATACCAAACATTCACGTGTCCTTTTCCGATGCGTGGGTCTGTACCGAATCCTGAAAATTCCAGAAATAGGGCTTTGTTTCACACGAAACCTTAAAACCGAGAATTTAAAGCAAAATACAATTGCTACAGATGAATGAAAAAATACAAATACAAAATGAAAGATACAAAAGATTAGATTTTTGTCTGCTATTTGTAGTCTAGCCTAAAATTGATAGACAAGGGTTAGCTTCATCCAAAATACAAATTTTAGTTTTAAATGTAAATATATATTTCGGGAGCGACTTACCCCCTTGATGAAAAATTTTAGTTTGGAGGAAGGGACCCCTTGTCTAACAAAAAATATAAATCAAATAAAACCTTCCCCTGTCCCTAAGAGCTCAAAGGATCCGGTTCCCAGATAAAGAATAATTTTCGCCGATTGGCAAACAATTCAAACAATTTGGATATGTTTTCCACAATTGTCGATTTTGTAGTCCTGAAATCATTTACCATTTACAAGTGGTATAAAGAAGTTTTCCAGAATTCAATTTTATGGTCAAGCAATATGAAGATTGTTAACACTAATTATTATTTCAATCGGAGTAATTACCCAAGAATGAATAGTTGGCTGCCGCGGGAATTCATCATAATCAATTATTTGCAGTAAATCTATGTATTGCCTGTGTATAATATAATAATAATGGATGAAAATAACCCACATAGCCGTGAGCACCTCCCAAATTTCACAGTACCGAAACAAATTTATTTTGTGCGGCGTTACGATGCGCCAGTTTCTACACTGTGTCCTTTTCAGGGAAATAAAAAATTAAATTGCCATCCGTTGAATTTTTGCGCAGGAAAAAAGGAAATAAAAGAAATAACCACTTCCTCCCCTATGCGTGGGTGGTTCGATAATATTTGCCATTATTCCCTGTATCCTCTTGGGTTGTTGCACCCGATTTGTGAATTCCAAAGAATTGATTTGGCTAATATTTTATTATCAAAATATAGATTTTCAACAAAGTGAAAATTGATACGATAACCAGATTTCCTACCCTAAAACTCTGCAACTTATAACAACAAAAATCCTCTTGCCTTGACAGTATATTCACAAATCCAGCAGCCGTGGTCCATCTTCTCCGCATCCCGTTTACTTTGCTACAGCTTTCTTGAATTTAAGGGGGCACTTTCAACTACCAATCAAAAATAATTACTGTACTCCTCAAAGTTGAGATGATAATTTCCCAACGACAGCCCGGTCTAGCCGGTTCAGGCCCGCTAATTTTCGCTGTCTCTAATCCCAACCTTGAACTTTCAATTACAAGTTGGCGGCAATTATGATAAAAAATACATAGCGTTGTTGGTGCATTGTCAAATGCACAGCCCATTCGCCCCAACCAGAACCTCAACGTTAGGCTTTTACGCAATACCTGCAACAGCATTTTCTTTGTTCGATCACATTCAGCACGTAGTATGTATTGGGGGAAAGGTATCAGATTATTAGGTTTTTTTAAATAAATGAAATTAACCATTCGAAATATTAAATTTTTGATATCACCGAATGTCGGGATGGGAATCAGGAAATTGAAAGGAGCAATTTGCTAGAGGGTGTTAAAACGTGAGAAAACGAGGAAACGTTGTTGTATATTACTAAACGCATTCTCCCGTCAGATTGTCTCTGGACGAGGCGAATGCGATAACGCATATGTCGCAAAACCGCGGACACCTTTGTAAGGACTATACACAGCGCGATTAAGAAGTGGTCTGGTTTATTTAGCAAAAACCACATTACAGTGTTTGCCTCGAGTATTAGGACAAGCTTTTCAAAGCGCACTAAAGATGTGTAATTCTGAATTTCTAAATAACTTGCATTTTATTGCTAAAAAACCCATTGAACTTTGCCCAAACCGTTTTTCTAGCATTACATTTTTGTCTGTTCGACTGCAATAGCCAGACTAAATTTTAACACAAGTAACGATGGTTTGGCATTGAGCCTACATACAAGGGTTTTCCTAATATATACAATATCCCCCGGTCGTAGATCCAGTGGAGAAGCGCACTGAAGAATTGCAAAATTCCTCTGTTTTGTATAAAAATTATGATCTATAGTTTACTAATATGATCTAATCTTTCCAGCAAAAAATGAGGCATTATATAGTGACTATCCTTGAGTACCTTGAGATTCTTTTGGTTCAGTTCGAACTGGAACTGGAAATCTTCCACATTCATGGCATGCTCTCTGGCATTAATGAACTTTGTCGGATATTAATGCCCGGGCTGTGTTCACCTAGCCTGCTCCCCTTGCTCAGGTTGATGTCCACGACGATGAATTTGAGCTGGATGCCAGAGCTAATAGAAAGGATTGGTTGCATTTAAACGCAGCCTCATTAGTGTACTCGACACAGAGAAGCCCATCTCGAAAACCTTGATTATTAAACATAAGCTTCGGTCCAAACAAAAACATTCCTTCATGATAGTAAATTGTCTTTCCAACAATTTCATCATCATCATCAACGGCGCAACAACCGGTATCCGGTCTAGGCCTGCCTTAATAAGAAACTCCAGACATCCCGGTTTTGCGCCCAGGTCCACCAATTCGGTATCCCTATAAATTATCTGGCGTCCTGACCAACACCATCGCTCCATCTTAGGCAGGGTCTGCCTCGTCTTCTTTTTCTACCATAGATATTGCCCTTGGGGCTGGATCATCCTCATTCATACGGATTAAGTGACCCGCCCACCGTAACTTATTGAGCCGGATTCAGAGGAGATCCACAACTTGACGGCCATGGTATCGCTCACAGTTTCGTCGTTATGTAGGCTACGGAATCGTCCATCCTCCTCTCTCCAACGTGGTCAAGAGTTCACAATTCTTCTTGCTAAAAACCCAAGTCTCCGAGGAATACACGAGGGCTGGCAAGATCATTGTCTTGTACAGTACGAGCTTTGATGGTGAGACGTTTCGAGCGGAGCAGTTTTTGTAAGCTGAAATAGGCTCTGTTGGCTTACAACAACCATGCGCGGATTTCATCATCGTAACTGTTATCGGTTGTGATTTTCGACCCTAGAGACGAGAAATTATCAACGGTCTCAAAGTTGTATTCTCCTATCTTTATTCTTCCCGTTTGACCAGTGCGGTTAGATGTTGTTGGTTGGTTGGTTTTCGGTGCTGACGTTGCCCCCATATATTTTGTCTTGCCTTCATTGATGTGCAGTCCAAGATCTCGCGCCGATTACCGCCTGCTCAATCTGGATGAAGGCAGTTTGTACGGCTTGGGTGGTTCTTCCCATGATGTCGATATCCTCAGCATAGGCCAGTAGTTGGGTGGATTTAAGGAGGATCGTACCTCTTGCATTTACCTCGGTATCACGGATCACTTTCTCGAGGGCCAGGTTCAAGAGGACGCATGATAGTCGTAGACCGTCGTTGATGTCGAATGGTCTTGGGAGTAATCCTGCTTTTACCTGGCCTCGCACATTGGTCAGGGTCAGCCTAGTCAGTCTTATCAATTTCGTCAGGATACCAAATTCTCTCATGGTCGTGTACAGTTTTACCCTGGCTATTCAATCATAGCCGACTTTAAATTCGATGAATAGATGGTGCAACTGATGCCCATATTCCAACAGTTTTTCCATCGCTTGCCGTAGAGAGACAATCTGATCTGTTGCTGATTTGCCTGGAGTGAAGCCTCTTTGGTATCAAATTTCCCTCTTTTTTTCGGCAGGATGAGTATCGAGGTATATAAGGCTTCATGCTACTGACTTGTTGGTAAAACTTCCGCGCCTGGTGCGGTTGCTCCCTATACTTTTCTAGTTCACAGACTTATTGGTTCTCCCAGGCTTCTTTCTTTCGTCTGTGAAGTCGCTTCTCCACTCGACGGAGTTCGTGATAAGTCTCTGCGCATGCCCGCGTTCTTTGAGAATGCAACATTACTCGGTATGCGGCATTCTTCCGTTCCGTTGCTAGCTTACATTCATCGTCAAACCAGCCATTCCGACCTTTTTTGCGGCTGGGGCCAAGTATCTTTGTGGCCATATTGATGATAACGTTCTTCAAGTGGTTGTGAAGATCCTTTGTTGATGCTTCATCTCCAGGTCCTCTATTGACTGCGGTTATTGCGGCATCCATTTCCCTCTTATAGGTGTCGCGGAGGGTTGTGTTGTGGATGGCTTCAGTGTTAACTCTCACCTGATTGTCAGAGGGGATTCTGGATGGTATTGTTATTCGAGCTCGGAGCACCATGCCAACGAGATAGTGATCCGAGTCTGTATTGTTCTCCCTATATGTTCTGACATTCATCAAGGCTGAGAGGTGGCGGCGTTCGGTCAACACATGGTCAATTAGGTTGAAAGTGGTCCCGTCTGGAGAGGCCCATGTATGTTTGAGGACCGCTTTCCGCGCAAACCAGGTACTTTCAACAATCATTTTGTGTGACCCTGCTAATTGAATAATCCCCAGTCCGTTATCATTTATATTTTGGTGTAAGCTATGGGAGCGAACGTATCGCCTGAATACGGGCTCCTTCCCTACTTGGCTGTTAAAATCCCCAAGTATGATTTTGATATCATATCTCGGACAGGCTTCAAGGGTTCGTTCTACTGCCTCGTAGAAGGTATCCTTTTCCGACTCTGCAGTCTCCTCTGTAGGGGCGATGAGTATTATATTTCTAAACTAGCCTCGCAAGCGCAGAGTGCATAGTCGTTCGCTTATGTTTTCAAAGCCGATAACAGCAGGTTTCATTTTTTGGCTTACTAAGAAACCTACTCCGAGCACATGGTTTACTGGATGGCCACTATAATATATGGTGTAGTGGCTCTTCTCCAGGAAGCCGGTTCCTGTCCAACGCATCTCCTCTAACGCTGTTACATCAGCCCTATATTGGGACAGGGTATCGGCTAGCTGCTTATCAGCTTCATCTCTGTACAGGGAGCGCACGTTCCATGAGAAAATGCGCAAATTGTTATTCCGTTGCCGGGTTCGTCGTTGTGTAATCCGTCCAGTCCGAGGCTCCTGTTGTGGCTTCGTAACAAGCTGTTTTCCATATAGGGTTGTCAGCCCTACGCACAACAATTTGCCATCCCCAAAGGAAACTTTCAAAACAGTGGTCAGAAACGTGATTGTTACTTACGCATACTTCCTCTTCTTTCCCAGCTTCGTGTTAGTATTTCTACAGAAGTGACCAAATAAATTGGGATCTCTCTCCTCGAAGGCTAGGACTTCTTACAACTTGCTGTGTTAACTTCTTTAGGTTTATTATTCATATTTGGGCGCATTTGGTGCCACGACGACAAGGTGTTGTCCGAGGGGAAACCTATTGCCAGTATCATATTATGATAAAACGGAATAGTTGTGCACCCAAACCTACTCGTATAAGGAAAGACTTCATACCAGAAGTTCTTCGACTTGTTTGAAGCTAGTTCACTATTGTTTAATTTACATGCAATCGCCTTCCTTCTGCCTTGTTCGGGGGTGGTGAAAGTACTGGAAAACGGACTATCAGAGAAATACACCGAAGGTTTCCATATTCAAATCCGAAATTCAAAACAATATAATAGATAGGTACGTAGATATAGGTGTGTGTCTATTATAAACTTAAATGGAAAACTCTTGAATAAATTGTAGAAAATTAATCAAACCATTTGGGGTTTGAAATCTTAAAATTTCACGTTACATCAGAACGCTTTAACGTGTTATCTAATATTCGATCATGATCCATAAGGAAGCCCCTGGTGAGTGCTCAACATAAATTCAATTAAATTCATATAATCAGCATCCTGTGCAATGTCTAGATACAATGCTGGTCAAGCGTAACGCGATTGAGTGAGCAGAGTCTTGTAGATATTTACATCTAATTCAAAATCACGTAAAGCGTTCATGCAATGGCATGTATGTAGTAAATCATCAATGGTGTTCATACGAGATGAATGTGGGATTAGGTAATTGCTCAAATTGAAACGACGTAAATGTTTATTTCTGGATATTATCGCATGGAAACGGAACCAATGTGGGAACCTCCGATGAAACCAGATTACTAGATCATAAATTTCATGTTGTAATTTAACATATATCTTTATAGAGTACTCCCTTCTGTGCGTTTCCATAGACAAAGTACTATAGCATGTAATTACCATCTTCCTATCGACACTTTTTGCTTCCTTCTTTCCAACAAGACAGTAATCTTTTTGCTGGTAAAAGTGGTTTGAATGACTCAGTAAATGCAAGCTCTGGGCTTCAGAGAGTAGAAGTTGCTACACTCCAGATTTTTGTGTTAGGGCTCGGACAGGTACGAAGAACGTATTTTCCGCATTCTGCGAATTATTAAAGATAATCGTTTCATCAGCATGAATCGGAACATTGGAGCGGGTCGTTTCATTCATTGTATTATGCCCGCAGCAGTCTTGAGTTCTACAACTTCACTTTTGTTATAAGTTGGGCATTAGGCTTTGACTACATTAGAATTTTAATGAGAAACCGGACTATCGCGGATCCTTCAAATGACGAATGTAAGTCACGGAAAATAATTACGAAATTGTTTACAACCGACAACATATATACATCCCAAACCTGACAAGCGAGCATGTCACGCATTCCAATTCATATGTTTGTACACATGTACATGGCTATGTAACTTCTATGTACTTTCCTTGAACAGTTTGAACTCAGAATATTCTTAACTGGTCTTCATTAATGTAATAGACTTCAATTAAAGCTGGCGATTGTAAAGTCTAATTATAATGGTTAACTGACTGCAGAAATCAAGGTAAAAGATACCAAATATGCAAGTGCAATTGAAAGGCTTAATGAAATACAGGGGAAATGTAAAGTTTCGTTCCATGCTTTCGTGTTTTTAAGATACCTACCAAGCATCCTTGATGGAATACTCCTCGTACATTACAGATTATAGGTACACATTCATATGTGTTTTATGAGTTATATAATGAAATGACCAATCAACTTCAAAAATATATGGATTTGAACCTACATTTTAAGAAAAATCAGTAGGCCTGCAATCACAAAGTAAAAGGGCTGCCCCAGTTTGTTGTAACTCTGTAACATCGATTCGATGTGTGTCTGTCCGTCTGTCTGTCTTTTTTTATATTAGAGGTCGAGATCTTAGAAAGACATTCTTGCGCCAGAAGGCAGCAGTGTGTGAGATTCTCACCCACTAAAACCACCCCCACTTTCTGCTTCTTCTTTCCACGCGGAACCGCCGTAAAGCAATACTTCGCGGGGAGGACTACGCTTTAAATGACCATACCTTCCGTTCTTCGCGTCCTTCTTGCGCGCACCGCTTTTCCAAGTTCCTCCTATATACTTTTGATTGCGGAGTAACCGTACACTAGTTTCCCGCCAATTTCAGCATTTCCCTGACGATGTTCTGCGGGTTTATGTTGATTTTCAGGTGTACAACCACATTTAGGACGAAAGGGAGAATCATCCAACCTGAAATGATGAAAATATTTCCTGTAACTACTATTCCCTGACAGGAATTAGATTGGATGGCAGTTAATCTTCCCGTGCCATCACTGGATACACTCCTCAATACTGTGAATCGAAGTGTGGGTCCAGCGACCCCTCTGCGAGTCATCCCACGGTTGCTGCCACTTTTACAGCGACTCTCGCCTTGCCGCCTCTCGGTATTCTGTATTCATTTCAGATAGATTCATTCTCCTTTTCTTGAGCAGACAGCGTGCCTCACTTGCCATAATTTCCATCGGCAACAGCTGCCTCGCCTGATATTATTTTGAAGGCGCTGCACGCCCTCAGCGCCACTAAGCGGTAAGTCATATTTCCCTCGTCCGATTGCTCTCACACGCTAGTGCTTCCTCCCAAGGTGGTGCCGCATATAATAGTGTGGAGCGAACCACTCCGGCCACAAGTAATCTGCGACTGTATCTTGGACCTCCAATGTCAGGCATCATCCGCGCTAATGATACGGTGGTATTCGCCATTTTCTCAAAGTCACTCTCTCCCCAATCCAAATTGTCGCTTCGATAGTCCAACCAGAGGTAAGGTATACACGTCCAATACTTGCTTATGTTTTTTGCGCTTCCCTTTATCCGGGGGGAATAGCACCATTGCGATATCGAGCAGAATATGCAGATGCTGGTCGCTTGTGGTGTTCGCCCTCTCATCTTCTTCATAACCACCATATATGTACGTTGTTCCCCAAGGACTTTGGTCTTCCTCTACGCAAAGTTCCTTGAAGCATTCTCGCTTGTTGCTCCGTATAGCCTGCTTAAGGGAGTCATCCCGTGTGAAGGCCTTTTTTTTGGCTTTTTTTAGACTTTTTTTGTGAAGAACTGGAGAAAGATACAAACACGAATTTTCCGTCATAGATTTATTAATATCTTGAGCGTGCATAGTAATTTTTCCACCCCGATCGCATAGTTTGTTATTGAAATACAGAGCAATTTATACACTCATCTTCAAAAAAGGTGTTTTTCTGCTGCCACGCTAGAGAGCGCTGCAATCATCTTAGAAAAAAAAAGTAAACGGCGTTTTAACGTCAAGACTTAACTACAGTCCGCAAACTAGAATTATTAAAAAATATTAAAAACTAAATTTTTGGTACCATGTTAAACTTTTTTTTAATTTTGATGGCGTAAAAAACCTTCTTCAATGAATAAAAAAAAATTACTGAATGGTTCGCAATTATTCTAGTTTGCGGACCGTAGAAATATGTTCTGAATAAGTCCTGCAAATTTCAAAGAATTTGGTTGGATAGATTTTGGGCTATGGTGGCAGCCGATTTTCAACATGCAGTTTTGAGAAAAACGCATTTAAAAAGTAGAATGCAATTAATCTACTATACCTAGTCCATAAACCTTAGGTTTCTTGAAGAAACACATGTATAGCCTTGCCTTCAATTCTTGTCCTTTTAGCGAAGTCATTCGAATGTCATTCGGACAGATAAATACGAGCTTTATTACGGCGATCGACATAAATCTAGCATGTGACTTATTACGTGTTTAACAGTATAATTTCCGAACGACTTCGAATATCAAAAAATCACTTTACCCATATATTCTACACTATATCTAGATACAATTGATGCCAAAAAAATTCGATTCCGCGGATCCGGCACACGGGATGACCCCCTTAAGCCTACCTCGAAGGTTTTCATATACTTACCGTTTCTCCTCTAGATCGTTAATAGATCCTTCTAGCTCGAAATTTGATGCATGTGGGTCAGTCTCTCTGTCTGTCACACCCGATCTATTCGGAAACGGCTAAACTGATTGTCATGAAATTTGGTGAAAATACCTGCGAAAGTGGGATACAAATTTTTTTCACAGAATGTGGTCATGTTGGGTATCAAATGAAATATGGGGGAGTAACGGCTCAAAATATGACCCTCAAAAAGTGTAATAGGTCTCGTACTCAGAGCCTATCCAACCGAAAAATCTGGAAAAAATCATAGTGGTGTATCTAAACGAAATCCAGGCCTCAAAATACATCCCGTTCCGATATTTGAACAAATAAAATTAATAATAGTATATTAGCATATTTTGGAAATTTAGCGGCAAACCCGTATTTTGACGTGTGTGACGTCGTCAATACCACGACAGAGTGAACTCATATGAATGTGGTGTTGCAAGGAAGCATTTCTTTTTAGTTTTTTAATCATTTATATACGAAAATCAATTATTGGAGACATACATATGTATGTATTTATGTGTGTATGCAAATGATATAATTCAGATATATATATTTGAAAATTAAACCAGCAGTATTCAATATACGTATTGCATATATACATATGTATGCTTTTGTGTACGAAATAAATTGGAAATATGTGTACGATCAATTTATATACGCGCATGTTTAAGTATAGTGTTCGGTAGAAGAAAGAGATGTACGTCTGTAATATGTAGGTATATGTTGTAGTATGAAAAAAAATATGAAGGACTATTTTGGGTTTTTAGCCATATACGAATGGAAAATATGGTTAGAAGGTCTATCACATAAGTTGAACAGAAGACCTTTATACCCGAAGCACCAGCATCCGCTATTTTGACTTGCTTGCAATTTATATCAAGGAAAGTATCCTTTAGAACGTGGTAAAGTTTGAATCCCATCTCCGAAGGGGGTGAGGAGGATATGTGAAAGGAAAAAAGGAAGGTCCCTCGTTTCTAATCAAATTTAATAATTGGTGTGGTCATCCTTTTTAAAAAAGCCATGATGCCTCAGATTGGGGCTATTTTCATGTCAAAACGGTAGTGGTTAATTTTGAACCCGAACCCCGCAGGCTAAAAGAAGGGCTTGGATCAAGAAGCAGAAGATCCTCTCTATCAACCTCCGTTGAAAAATCGTGCCGGTCATCCTCCGTTAAGCTATATTTTGATAGTATCAATATCATCATGATAAGGTTAAATTTGCTAACCCCACCCCAGGAGAGAGGGGGAAAAGGGTGTGTATAAAAGGAAGAAGGAGGTCCTCCATTTCTAATGGAGCTATTTGCGTATTTCATTGTGTCCGGAGCTGAGTAGTTAGAACACAAGGCTGTCGTGCGGAAGGTCGCGGTTCAGATCTCACTGGTGGTAGCGGAATTTGCATCGTGATTTGACGTCGAATACCAGTCGACTCAGCTGTGAATGAGTACCTGAGTCAAATCAGGGTAATAACCTCGGGCGAGCGCAATGCTGACCTCCTTCCGGGTACTATAACCCTGTGGTGTACCGTTACGGTCATGAATGAAGTGCTCTAATACACTTCAAGGCCCTGATTCAATTGGATTTTTGCGCCAACGATTATTATTATCATTTTCCTATTACTAATAAGCTTATTGGTAGGAGAAACATCATCGTGATGTGCAATGGGGGGTTACAGGGAGAGCGTTGTTGCGCCCCCCTCCTCCTGCTCCTCCTCTCCACCCTTACTTTTTTAAGGAGCAGTTCCCATTATGAGGTCTTAGCAGGGACAGAAAGGGGCGACTTATTTCTCAAATCTACTTACTCTCTTTACCACCCCCTAAGGGGATGAAGTTGAAAAATCCAACCCCCATTTGAAGCACGACCGATGATCGCCGCAATTTTTCAACAGGATTTGAGAAAGAAGAATTTTTGCTTTTTTTTCATGACCTCCTTTACCCGTTCGGTGTTAGATTTCAAAATTAAACCTTACCGTTTCGACATGATAAATAGCCCCACTGTGAGGCATCACTGGTTTTTTAAAGGGAAGAGTGGTCATGAAAATGATTTAACAGGATTATAAAGTAAGGATCTTCCTATTACATTTAGATATCTGTCACGTTCTCTCCTCATCATGGGGCAGGGTTGAAAATACAAACTTTACGATGGTGATATAACAAAAACCTACTTAGAGGGATCATAAATTCTCTTAGGGGGAGGATGAGACGACTGACGTGAATTTTTGTCAAATTTGAAGAGGGGAAACCTTCTCTCTCCTCTTCCATAGACTTTCCACTCCCTCAGGGAATGGGAGTGAAAATTCAACCTTTACCAAAAACGTACGTAGCTTAATTTATCTCGTCGAGTCGTCGAGTTGAGGTCGAAAAATCGGTTTTTTTTTTTCGTTGCACGAATAGTAGCCAAATATCTGCACGCATTGGTATTTTCCAATGTGCGCAGTCGGTTGGAAATTACAGCGTCAAATAGGTAGCTGCTGCTGCTTTCTCAAAACTTTATTCAACGAATTCTTTTGAAATTTTAGTGACTAATTCAGAACACATTTCTACGGCCCGCGAAATAGAACAATTGTGAGTCACCTCAAACCAGCGATGGTAGGAAGCACCTTGTGTCTCTACCAAGTCTTTCCGTTGCCAACGCTTTTGTTATTTATCAATAGATCTATCCCTTCGGCCTTCTTCCCCTGCGACAAGGGAGAGATGGACTTCTCATTAAATATCTTCGTATGTCCTCTGCCCAATTTTTCCTATTAGAACCGAGCAAACATGTTAGAACTTTTAAAGAGGCAGTAACATGGCTACTCTGACTAGTCATAAACCATTAGTATGTGTCTACTAGTGAGTTAGTGAGTTATGTTCAGAATATGGGTATAGAAAAATGCATTCATGTCCATCCATGAAGATGCGCAGTTCACTGAACGTTTCTTATGTGAATGCCTTGACTATCAACGCATCATGGAGTATAGCGCTTCAACCACACCTATGCGCAGTTACCTGAAATGCACTTCAGCTGTGCAATGACCCATTAAACTGGCAACTTTTGTTTTGTTGGTATTTATCTTCGGTTCAACTCTATTTGCCGTTCTTTCAAAATTCAGAGCGTTTTGTTTAATGTCGGTGAGCCGATGAGAGAGCAAAGAGATGTCATCAGTGTAGTCGAGGTGTTAGTGGAAAGACGTCATAGTCCGTTGAACTCCCCACGTTCTCCTGACAATAAAGCGTGGAGGACGCCATCGATAACTAGAAAAAGTAATATCAGCAGCACATGACATTTTGCCCCATCATAAGTCGCTGTTCACAATATCTCGAAATCGATGAGAAGCCAAGATCTAAACTAGGCTCGCTGTTCCAAATTGTTCCGTATGGTGTTGATGTGGTCGATGCAGGAGGGTCTGAAGTAGAAGCCAGCCTGCTCTCTGTCCATCAAGCATAAAATGCTATTCAATGCGTCCCAGGATTATTGTAGTTGTTATCTTTGCGAAGGCATGAGGCACACAGATACTCCTCCAATTGTTACATGGGTGCCCTTCTTTGGAACCTAAACGATCATCCCTTCTTCCACTCTCTGAGGAAGCTCTCAGATTCCCAAGTTTTCGTAGCAGTGGAAGTAGCCGAACTGCAGTAAACGCAAGTGCAATGATAAATAACTAAGCGGGAGGACTGTCCAGCCCAGCTGCATTGATAGCAGAAATTATTTCTCTTCTGCTTGGAGGAACAGTGCGCATTCGCTTCATTTGGAGAAGTGTCCTTCCACCTCTTCAGTTGCTGGTCACCGTGAATGAGAAAGCGACCGTTAACGTCCTTTATAGGACAGGACACAGGAAAGTTTTGCGACCACATACAAGTTGTTTCTTGATAGGGTATACACTTCTGAAATCATTGCGTTCGATGGCATCTTCCGCTTTCCTGACCAGCACAATAGCAAATTCCCTTTTACCATAGTGCACACTACGTTGAATTTTCCGGTATTTCACACGGTATCGGATTTAGAGCTCTCCATCACTCGCAGCGGTCAATATAGCATTAAATCCCTTCCGTTTATCGATTCGGAAGTCAGCCAGATTTTATGACGCCTCTTCGGTAAGTCGCCGATGTCCTGCGTACCACTCGAGAAAAGAGCACTTTTAATAGTACCCCAATGCTAATCAAAATTATCTGTGGGGTTACTTTCTGTATCTACCGTCCAATCAACAAGATAGCAGCAAGAAGTGGTCAATCTTATTACTCGTGCGGTGTCGATCAGTGGAAACCCAACTGACCTTATGACAGGCTCTGTGCTCTAACAATGTGCCACCCATGACGAGGCGGTAGAAGTTGCAAAAATTGACTAACCTCCCACCTGAAATAATAAAAAACTTGTTTCTTTTTCATTGGTGTACAAGTCAAGACTTGCTAGCACTGATGAAGGGAACAAGTGGTTCCCGAAATATCGGTATTTGCAAGAATAAATATCTACACCAACGAAAAAGAAACAACAAGTTTTTTATTATTTCAGACAATTAATCGCATAATTAAACTCAGAGAACCGTTACCGTTCGCACTGTACAATTGTAATGCCCTTGAACCTAAACTAGAATCTTGCTGTCTTGTGGTCGCCGTCAGAAACAATCCGATACCGGATTCGCGTTTACTACCACTTGGTTTTTCAGAGTACAATAGGCCCACAATGTCTAGCTTATATCGTTGGAATTTCCGCTTGAGTTGGATAAAGCGAGCATTCTGAGAATCCTCGACACCGTTGTCGAGGAGCGTACGCACACCCCTAGCCAAAAATCGTAAGGGTGAGGTCAGCCTTGCTTTCTTGATGAACACCAACAGAGACACGAAGCGGTTTTGATACACCCGCCAACCTTGGAACTTTACTTTTCGGATCGTGGTAGAGCAATTTAACCCAGCGCACGAGTTCTTCTGGTGCTTAGTGTTGTCGTGGAGCATACCAGATGAGTCCATGTGACATACGGTCAAACGCTTTCTCTAGATCCAGAAATGTAATGTAAAGAGTAACGACACAGCGCGTATTGCATCAGTAGTTTTGCAGTTCTTAGCAAATCAAGATGGTTCACGGTTATTTCAGCCATTTTGCGAATATGAAGTTTAAGAATGCGTTAAAAAATCTTCATGGTATGGGACAACAACTGCATTGAACATTCTGCTCGACTACCTTTCTTTTTCCATATTGTCATATGGTGTTCTACCTTCTTGAATAACCCGATTGAAGACTTCACTGTATCACAGTGCTGGGTCCCAACTCTTCGCTTTCCAAAGCGCAGATGCGATGTCATCTGCTCTTGTGGATTTCCTCGATTTCATTCATTTTATTGCTTCTTCGACTTTAGTTGCACTAACAGGTAGAATTGCTCCAAATGTCGGCAATGATTGTGGAAGTGGATGATGAACAAATTCTTAAGTTGAAATATTTTCACCATCGATTCGTCGCGGCTCGACGGTCCGTAAGTAAAGTACTGTTCTTATCATTAACGCTGCGAAAGTGTTCGACATCCTGTGCGCGTTCGTGTTGACTTTTGGCAAGTCAATACAGATCTCTCGCGCCACCCCGAGTGTCCAGTTTATCATAAAGATCTTTGTAGTGAACCGCTCGGGTGACAGCACTTTTTTTGCTTCTCGGTTGGCGTTCTTATAAATTTGCCAATTTGCGAGCGTTTTATCGCCGAGAAAATTGTGATAAAGGCGTTTCTTCTCTCAAACCTTCATTTCAACCTCATAATTCCAAAGCCAAGTATATCATCAACCGACTTACCTGGCTTGGTAACCCCGAGGGTTGCAAAGGCCGCTTCACCAATTCGATATTCCTAAAAGCTTTCTTGCATCCTGATTTAAGCCATCGCTTCATCTGAAACAGGGTCTACCACAGTTTCTTTTTCAACCATACGTATTGCCTTTATAGACTTTGCTTGTTTCCTTGGTTAAATAGCAATCGGCCTTTTGTGGAAAATATTGAAAACCTTTATCATACATTTTCATTATGGATACTCTCATCACTTTTCCAATTTCCCAGTAACTCTTCTTTACTACGATCATAAATAACCACGTTGTTAATTGCGTTGATAGCTAAACCGCAAACATTGGGCAAAACGTATCGTAACACCCTCCGCATACTAATTGAAAAGAAGCCCATTCCATGTCATGACAGATTTCAAAATGGTACAAAACGTGCCACTTCCGTTATCCTGCAAAGATGGTTTCGGGTTTATGTGTGATGAACTTTTAACTATGGGGATTCTATGATTCGATGCTGAACAAAGCAAAAGGAAGAAAGTGCATATACTTTTAAGTGAAAAGCAATATTGAGTAATGTCGGTGGATGGTGGGAATATCGCTCTACTGATAGTATTTGGTAATATGGGCTGCCGAGTGTAAGATGCCATGTGTGTGTAGTAATGGAGCAATATAATATCACATGGATGGTTAGGGTAATGAAGGGTGTTGTTTGTGATATTAGTTTGTCACATCTTTCTTTACTATTGCTTATCATATCACCTGCTTTTGGTTAAAAAATTTCAGAAAAATCGACCTGATACAATTTTTGATGTGTCCGAGTACATTTGGATCCTTTCATTTGAAAAGTACTTCTACCAGTATAGTATCAAACCCTTTTATTTGGAACTCCACATGACCATATTCTGTTATACCCCTGCTTTTCCTCAAACTCAACATAAAGTTACTCTCGCTGCATGGAAAAGGATTCACAGAGCATGCATTCTCAGCTAACTCCATTACATCTACCTATTGTATTGTAGCCCTTTCCGAGTTAATTGCACGTAGCAGAAAGACAGACATACAGACGAATAGAATCAATTTTAATAAGATTCTGTTTTACACAAATCCTAGTCTCTTCAAATCAAAAGGCAATCAGCTATGTAAAAAAGAATGGAATAGATATGTGAATCTTAGTGGTGAAGATGCCCGTACATTTTGTTGAATCTTCAACCTTTTAAGCAAATCTATATAAAAAAAATAAAGATGTTTTTGTAAATGACTTTCTAATCATGATGACTTCTGGAAAGATAGTGGCTTGACCACTAATCAAAAGATATGAAATCAATAATAACATAATTCCTACGGAGCATGATAACCTTAAGAGATATTTGCATCATTCAGGATGGGATGATTTGTTAAGGTATGTTCATAGGTATATTGATCAAGGAGGAACGCATCATATTCCATTAAGTTTAATAAACGACCTCAAATTTCTTAAATGTATAATAATTCAATGTTGTTGAATATGGAGAGAAGGGAATTGTTCTGCAAGTTGACAAACGACTGGGCAAAGAATTCGCCGTTCTATACGTATGAAATCTATTAGGCTGTTGCACATGAAATGGCCGATTTGGCAATCAAGTAAATTTAGTTGCGATTTTGCTGTATCAAACCACCACCAGTTGGCGCTGTTATTGTCGGATAATGAAGTATAAATACTCCTACATTTAATCAAGGAGTCATTTAAGTTTTGACCATCGTTGTGAAAACAGTGAATTCATCATCATCATCAACGGCGCAACAACCGGTATCCGGTTTAGGCCTGCCTTAATAAGGAACTCCAGACATCCCGGTCCACCAATTCGATATCCCTAAAAGCTGTCTGGCGTCCTGACCTACGCTATCGCTCCATCTCAGGCAGGGTCTGCCTCGTCTTCTTTTTCTACCATAGATATTGCCCTTATAGACTTTCCGGGTGGAATCATCCTCATCCATACGGATTAAGTGGCCCGCCCAACGTAACCTATTGAACCGGATTTGATCCCATGGTATCGTTCATAGATTTCGTCATTGTGTAGGCTACGGAATCGTCCATCCTCATGTAGGGGGCCAAAAGTTCTTCGGAGGATTCTTCTCTCGAACGCGGCCAAGAGTTCGCAATTTTTCTTGTTAAGAACCCAAGTTTCCGAGGAATACATAAGGACTGGCAAGATCATAGTCTTGTACAGTAAGAGCTTTGACCCTATGGTGAGACATTTCGAGCGGAACAGTCTTTGTAAGCTGAAATAGGCTCTGTTGGCTGACAAAATAAAACAGTGAATTAAAAGGAAACAAGTCGGAATACCGGAAAGTCGCGCTTCGGGTATAAAGGTTTTGTGTTCATCTTATATAGGAAATTTCAACGCACATTTTCCTATTCGCATATAGTTACAAATCCAACATACTCCTTCATATTTTTCCAAACTACGAGACATACGTACATATTACAGTCGTAGATATTACGCTCACCCT
Organism: Hermetia illucens; assembly: GCF_905115235.1. NCBI lineage: Eukaryota > Metazoa > Arthropoda > Insecta > Diptera > Stratiomyidae > Hermetia > Hermetia illucens. Next base: position 143,433,921 of record NC_051849.1, read on the forward strand.
AAACAAACAAACTGCCTATTTCCGATTACTGTACACATATAGGCACGTATATAAATTGATCGTACTAATATTTCCAATTTACTTCTTATATCTATTTGAATTAGGCACTACCCGCAAACTCCATTAGCACGCATATACTATATAATATAATTATAATTAATATTCATATGCAAATGACTAAAAAACTAAAAAAAAATAATCCTTTTCCACCCAATTCAAACGAACTTACTTCGTTGTGGTATTGACGAATTGATATGTGATGATGTCGTCATGCAGGTTGTAGAGTGCACGAAATTCACAAAAAATGGTTAAGTTTTACCCCCTATAACTTTGTTTATATTAGTTTGATTTTCTTCAAACTTGATCGAATTGTGCACCATGTTCTTCATTACACCTATGCTAAATTTTGTACTTCTGCGATGGACATAAGGGGGGTGCAGGGTAAATTTCTAAAATGTGGAAATATACTATTATTAACTTTATTTGTGCAGATATCGGAACCGGATATATTTTGAGGCCTAGATTTCATAGAAATGCACTACTGTGATTTTTTCAGATTTTTCGGTTGGATAGTTTCTAAGAACGAGACCTGTTACACTTTTTGATGCTCATATTTTGAACCCTCCCTCCCCTATGTTTCACCCAACATCAAATATTGAACCAGTTTCAAAAAGTGCTAATTGAGACCTTTCATTTGATATCCCACATGGCTACATTCTGTGAAAAGAAATTTTGCAGCCTCCTTTCACCTGTATGGGGAGCCCCCCCGCCCCCCCTTAAACTTAACACAAAATGGCGCCAGTTGCTGCATGTAAAAGGAACGGCAGATCACATACTCTTACCAAATTTCGTGACAATTGGTCCAGCCGTTTCCGAATAAATCGGGTGTGACAGACAGATAGACAGACAGACAGACAGACATCGAATCGATTCTAATAAGGTTTTGTTTCACACAAAGTGAGCCACGTAGACATCCAGGATCATCGATTGACAACGACGAGCTGCGAGAAACTGGGCGTACGCTATTCGACAGTTTCCCGGCACTTGCAACAACTTGGAAAGGTGAAAAAGCTCGACAAATGAGTTCCGCATGCCCTTACGGAGCAAACCACGACCCTTCGAAAGGAAATTTGCAGTTCTTTACTCTTCTGCAGCAGAAGCGATCCCTTTTTGCACAGAATAGTGACTTGCGATGAAAAGTGGATATTATACGACAATCGTCGCCGATCAGCACAATGGCTAGATGCTAATGAACCACCGAAGCATATGGCGAAACCGAGCCTCCATTTGAAGAAGGTAATGGTGACTGTTTGGTGGTCTACAGCTGGAGTTATCCACTATTCTTTTTTGGAACCTGGAGAAACGATAAACGCACAGAAATACTGTGCACAACTCGAGGAAATGCACCAAAAATTGGGTATTCAACAGCCGAAATTAGTCAACAGAGATGGTGTGATACTCCTTCACGACCTCATGTATCCAGAACAACGGTTCAAAAGTTGAACGAATATTCACCGAATCTTTCGCCAATCGACTACCACTCTTTTAAAAATTTGGATCATTTTTTGGCGGAAAAACAATTTAGGAATAAAGAGGCTATCAAAATTGCCTTCGACGAATTTATGAACACCCGACAGTTGGACTTCTACGAAACTGGCATACATGCTCTTGAATTTCGCTAGAAGAAGTGCTTTGAATCGACTGGCACCTATTTTGAATTAATAAATATATTTTTGTAAGCTTTACGGTGGTTTGAAATTTTAGTACCAAAACGGCCATTTCATTTGCAACAACCTAATATATTCGGCGCTAGAAAGATACCCTTTTCGTTTAAATACTTGTACTACAGGTAACGGACTACTTTTTCATGATCCATTGAAACGAGCAATACTTAAAAGTTACAACGAACTTCTAAGATTCTTCGTGCCCACATCACTTTTGCAAGTTTCTGGCAAGTGCAACAAACCCTAGCGGTTGAACTTGACCACCTTATCTTAGCTTGCAACCTTTCTTGTAAGTGATAAGTAGATAGTATGTGAGCAACTGCCGCACGCATGCCATACATTTTTTAATCCGATTCAGAAGGTCGGACCTTGGACTGTAATTATAGATTTAGGTTGACCGATGCAATGATTCTGAAAACTCTGTACTCTCCCACCATTTTCCACAGGTAGACCTTCAGCAGTTCACCTAATTTTTTTTTATGTTGAACCGGTTAAATGGTAATTATCACTAGCCTGATGCATTTATGGAATTGGTCAATTATATCAAAGTCAAAGATTATGAATTCCATTTGCGACTACCTTGAATGCGTTCAAAGCAGCGAACATCCGTTTGGAGCCATAATAAACAGAGAATGCAACCTTTGTCTTTTTGCATCACTTTTACAATAAATACACTTACAGATGTAAGTATGACCGCTGGCCATATGTCGAAAATAAAGCATATTAAGATTCAAGTTATGTCGAAGCATAATTTCCCATTCAAATTTGCACTTGGCTACTATGGAGTTTCCCACAATTGATGCAATGCTTGTGCAAATCTTGAATTCTTTTCCAACCTGCTATTATAGAAATAATTCAAGTTTCTCGCAACATCGGCAATCTGAAAATGCTGGAAATCTCGTGAAAATATTACGAAAGCCATTTAACATATTTGTATGGAAATTATTTAAGAGGAAAAACGCGACTCTGCTGGTGCAAAATGAAAGACAATCGAGCGAAAAGTAGTTCAATGAAAGATTGGAATCAAGTCAAGAAGTTAGGAAGGTGCTATGTCGGCATGGTCGTAAATTATCCTCCGTCGTTGAGGCTATGTGCAATTTTTTGTTTGCGCGAAAAATGCACCGGAGTCCATTGTTCCCATAGAACCATATGAAGCATTAATTGCATGGAATTAAATTAAGTGATTCTGTAAGCTAGCGTTCGGAGTTTTTCCTTAAGCACGGCTGTAGTGGCTAGCGTGACTGGAATTAAATCGTTACATTGTGCACTATATTAACCAGTGAAGCATGATATTTGGTTACACATGGTTGTTTGAATAGCTCGGTGTTATCGTGTTCAAGAGAAGTTCAGAACTTCATGGTTGGGTTCGGTTTTAATGACAAGTGCCTACTACGTCGCAGTGAGGACCTTTATCTTCTTAGAGAGGGGGAGAGGAAAACTGGAACTTACTGGTAATCAAACAGGAAGCCAAGTTGCGACTAACCATTTGTTACAGGGTCAAAAATCCGCTCTGCAGAAAACAATACCTCCCGGCAAACCAAAATCGTTGGGTTGTACTAAAGATCGTCCGAGTCATCTGCGTCTAGGAGCAAACCAACCGTTCTTTTACGATGCTAACTCATCTATCTAAATGACAGCGGCTTAGTCTCCATTTACAGTTAAAGTTATCAAAGCCGACGAGGCTTGCATGACAACGTCAACCCGTCAGATTACAATAGTGGGCGGTGTGAACAATTTAAGAAGAAATTTCTCTCAGCTATAAGGACTGCATAGCTTCAAGCTGTGTGTCCGGATAGCTGAATGGTTAGGGTCCAAAGCTGTCGTATGGAAGGTCTAATACCAGTCGACTCAGCTGTGAATGAGTATCTGAGTCAAATCAAGGTAATAATCTCGGGCGAACGCAATGCTGACCCACATTACTTCCTATAAGGTGCTGAAATCGTGGAGTGCACCGTTACGGTCTTGAATGAAGTGCTCTAACACACTTCAAGGCCCTGATCCAATTGAATTGTTGCTGCAACGATTATTATTATTACTATCAAGCTTTGTTTTGAGTCAGTAGGTGCATATCGTAAAATGTTAGGCTAAACTTCACATATGAAAGTACAAACAATTGGCTCAGACAGGACTACTCCTCCCTCAACTTTATGTAGGAAGACGCGAATTACCCTGAAGTGGGTCTCTGAGACGAAGAGCGTAATGGGCCGAGGCTCTGGAAAAACTTGGTGAGCAGAACAGCTTCCACACCACGATACGAATGATATGTAAAAGAACATAGTAAAGCAAGCACTGCACTAACAAGCCCTCGGATCAAATTATATCACCACTTTTATACCTCGTAAAAAACCTTAGGAACGAAATTAAGGACCGAAAGTCGGACATGTTGATCTATTGTATGTTCTCAACAGAAGCGCTAGGCTTCGTTCTTGCATGGTGGTTTCGAAAAACCTATAAAAGACCGCCAGGCTATCTTCCAACCCCTGAGACAATCACACCACAACGGTCAAACTAACCATCAAAAATCATGAACAAAATAAGATGATTTTTTAGTGCTCTGTTTATTTCTCTGACGCTGACGAAGCGAAAATTCAATTCAATTAGATAAGAAATATCCAATATACCGAAAATAAAGGCATATGAAAAGTTCTACTATCAGCAGAGAGGGTTTAGAACATTGGATTGTAATGAATGGAACCAAACTACACATTTTCAACCTTTCTTCACTTCAACTTATGAAGTCGCTTCCTTCAATTGGGCCAGGCGAGAACTCGGTGACATCACCAAGTATGTCGACTCTTGTTGGTGAGTGGCGAGTATTGAATGATAGTGCATCCCCAAACCACAAATACGTGCTCTCATAATAGGCATAGAATCGATCCCTCCGCATCAGAATGAGCCGAAAACAAAATAAATGTACAAACTAGTGCTGAACACCTGAGTTATGATCCCTGGGAAGCGCATCAAATTCTTTGAGGGAATCAAGAACACAACCCAGATTATCACAACTGGTATGACAGACATTTTCGAAGTAACTTTTCTACTCAGGATGCCAAATTAAGTGAGTTACACCTGGTGAAACTTGGAAAAACAGAGAGGAATGATAAGGATGCTCCCCAGCCGAGCTCTAAAATCTAACTTAGCTGTGGGCTGAAATCGAGGGAGGGAGGTCTACATTGTAATCGAACGGAAGGGCAACATGTCTTAGGGATTGCCCTCAGGGAAGTTTTCTCTCCCTTCCTAAAGCTCCTGGTATTAGGCTTCTTGCAATGGATGTTGCAGCAGTTTTCGGGGAGGTATATGCGGACTGCTTGAGCACAGCCTTGATAATTTGCAATCAGTGGTTTCATATCGGGCTCATGGTGAACCCAAACAATCGGATTAATTATACTCACTAGGAACATTAGGTGAGGAACTGAAATGGTATTTATCTTGTCAAGGGTGAAAACCCACCTGGCAGGGGCAGTCAAGTATTTAAAACTGCTCCCCAACTTCAATCTGAAGGGCTTTACGAAAACCCTAGTAGGGCTTTTACGCTTAGACCGCACCCACGAAATGAAAACAAACATGCTTTCCAACGTGGAAAGTACTGTGTGTTTGCTTTTCATTCTTTGGTTCCAAAAATAGAGGATGCAACTCTGAAGGGTGAGTATCCGAAGAGCGTAGATAAGTAGATCTATGCTATGCTAACGCAGAAATTACTGCGTGCTGAAGTGTGTATCGATCACCACGTAATAGCAGAAGCATTTAAGGGCTGCCCCCAAGGAGGTGTGCTATCGCCACTTCTGTAGTGTGTGCTGATCGACTCACTACTATGGGAACTGCACAATTTGCCAATACATGTTGAAGTTTATGCCGATGAAGTGGCTGAACTTGCTGTTGATTGATTGACGGTGGGTAAAAATATACAATGTGCCGTTGATTTCATTGACAGTTGGTGCCTGGATTTTCAATTAATCCAAACAAAACAACGCTAGTATTATTTCCAAAATCGAGAAAACTGAATTGACTTTCTCTCCCAGAATGAGGGGTATAGCCCTTCAACTCTCCGAAGAATCAAATATGTGGGAGTTATGCTAGACAAGAAGCTTCATTGAAAAAACATGTAGAGATAAATTTGAAACGAGCTCTCACAGCATATGGGTTCCCTCGACATGGGGACTCAGACCTCATCTGGTAATGTATATATATGTTGCTAACATTGGGCCGATGTTGGCTGGGGGGTTAAGGTGACACAAAAAAGATTTCACTGTAAATTGCTGTACTGCAAAGAACTGTGTGTCTGGGTATTACCGGTGCCATGAGCACGACATCCGGCGCAGCTTTAAATGCATTCCCCATGGATATATTTATTCAAAACACTGCAATAAGAGCAGCTCATAGACTAATTCGATTAGATCTATGTGGAAACAATGTACGTGGGTGCACATAGCATTGGAAGAGTTGCTGGCAGAACTGAATCCTAGGTTGCGGTGGGCGGGTCACTTAACCCGTATTGGTGAGGATTATCTAGCCCAGAAAGTCTATAGGGGAAAATTTTTATGGTAGAAAAAGGAGACGTGGCAGACCCTGCCTAAGGTGGAACGATGGTGTAGGCCAAGACACCAGAAAGCTTTCAGGGATATCAAATTGTGGTGGACCTCGGCGCAAATCCTGGATATCTGGAGTTCCTTTCAAAGGTAGGCCTAGACCGGATACTGGTTTTTGTGCCTTTGATGATGAACAGTATTACAACCTAGCTGCGAACGGATGAGCCAAATCACAACGCTCCAATCGATATAGCTTGCTGAGACTTTAGGTAAATCACTTCCGACTAAACATTAAAATCAATTTCTTTCAAGTAACCTAAACTCTTAAGGTTTTACCTATGTTGAGGGAAAAGCTGGTTGTACCACTCCCAAGAAAAGTTGCTGGGGTCGTCTCACGCACTCACTGGAATAGCAAAGTAAAGCACGTAATTGATCCATCTATAAGCCTATGGAGTTTCCCGGGTATGGTTGTGAAGAAGCGAAGCAAGTCGAAATCAATGGAAACGATCGAAATGAAACTAAATTCAGCATGGGTGATAAACTAAGGGATTTTTTAATAATGCCTTTCCCTTAAGTAATGCTCCAGCAACATTTGAAATTTGTATTGTATCTATCGCGAAAAACTATCTCTTCACTCTGTTCAGCTACTCTTCATCTTGAATGAGAAACCTACCCTTAACGTCCCCCATGGAACCATCGAAAGGCTTATTCAAGGTCTTTCGTGTTGCAGTATGTGGTGTCGAAATCTTTCCTTTCGAGGTTGATTTCAGCGCTTCTTTTGTTACGCACATTCAGAAAACAACTTCTGAATCTAATAATAGGGTCGTTGCAGATCAATTGATCTCCAACTGACCTTGTGCAAAGTCCTGCACATGAACAGAGTGCCGCCGATGACGAGGGGGTGAAAGATGTTGAAGTCTACGCACCTTTCACCATTATCGAAAAAATTTAATCGTAGACTGGAGGAATATCTTAAGTTTAGAACAATTGGTACGGGCCGATACAGGTGTTTCTGAAGGCATATCGGAGGGTAATTCATAATGATTCCCAAATTCCTCAGTGTAAGTAATTTTTGATTGAAATGAAAAGGATAAATGTGACCTATAAAATAATTGAGCGAGAATTACGAATTGTGTGCTACAGGACGTAGGTAAGCTAGGACTCAAGGTCCCTTAAAAACAATTGGTGTTGAAGAAAAGACAAACCGCCAAAACTTAAATCGCAAGAGGAAGAACCATATTGATTTGTTGAAATGATAAATTAGGTCGTTCGAAGCGAGAATAACAGAATGAGATTAAAAGTAATACACTTCGGGAAACTGGCACCCTTCTAAACATCAGGAAGATAGAGACCAAAGAAATCTCTTTCGATGCTACATTGATGATGCTAAAGATTTTGGCAGTGTCCCGAGCACTGGGCTAATCGATGTCCTACATATGCATCGCATTGATCCCAAATTAATAAAGTTTTTGGCGGCAGTCATGAAAGTACAAATACCTGGGAATTCTGCAAGGAACCCATGCTCGAGTAAGTGATTTCAAGAATGCTCTTTATCCGCATTCCTGCGACGTGTGAGGTTGATGCTGAAATCGCATCTCTCGGGGTAAAATAAAATAAGCGCACTGTATTTGCTATCCCTTCACTGGCATATGCACTCGTGGACAAAGACCGATCTGCAAAACGTCAAACGGCTAATACGGACTACTATGTCCAAATTCCGAATGCATCACCCAAGTTCGATCATTGAGCGGATGAACCTGCCTCGTCAGAGGTAGGAGAAGGAGGTAGAGAATGACCAGTGCAGAATGAGTGCTTCCGTGTTATATACGCTTGATAATCTCATAGTTGGTTGCACCGTTATGCGCCGACAGGCCTTATGCTGTATTTTTATTTTACCAATATGATCCGCAGGCAGTACTCGATAGTTCTGTTTACGGCATATTTTGGGGCTGGTAAGTTTTAACTGATCGCCATGTACCGCACAGCAAGCTCGACGTGGTGTTAGTTGACAAGACGGGTAGATTATTGATGTAGCTATCATCGACAATAGAAACATGGCGAAGAAGGAGAAATATGAGCCTTTGGCTCGGGAAATAAAAGAAATTTAGCGTCTCGATGGGGGTAGATGTAATTCGCATAATATTCTCAGGTATTGTACCGAAATCCATCACCGTTTCCCTAAATATCTTGGGGTTCTCGCACAGTCTGGTTCAAACAATTCAGAAGCACACAATCCTGAAAACCTGCTCGATATTGCGTTGGGCTTTCGACAGATTCTCCTCCCACCACCAACAAAGCCCCTCTATTTTTTAGGTAGGTAGGAACGCCCGAGCCTAACGAACTACTAGGCAGTTGGTGCTGGTGTTAGGAAAAATCCGACACCTCCCGAGGTTGTGACAACTCAAAAAGTAAAGTAAGAACCCAACAAGATATGAAATGATAGAGAAATAAAGAAACCTCCCTTCCTTTAGGGTTTTAAGGGCGAGTTCACAATTGCCAGATTTAGTACACTTAATATTCCGCTTTTTCGAAATTGGATAACGCTCTTATCTTCTTGGATATACTCAAAGAGACTACGTATAGGAGAAGTAAAGTCATACATAAAATGACATGGATATCATCAGACGAGCAGACATTCAATTAAATCGACCACATCCTTGTCAAAAAAAACTACCTCAAACATATTGGACATGAGGACGAGATGCTAACTGTGACTGGGGCCATCTCCTAGCTAGAAGGAAAGACCGTTGTCGAATAGCTTAAAACAGCCGCAGGAGCTGGACTCCTAAAATCATTGTGAAAAAATTGAAAGACGACACCGTCAAAGTGGCTTACCTGTCCACTATTAAGGTACATTTCGACGCATTATCTACTACTATACTATACTATACTATACTGGTCCTGAGGAAAGTAGTGACGAAAAATTAGGGATGATATCCAGAGTGCAGGTAAAAACATCCTTGGGCATGTAGAACGGAGGAACCGTAACGAATGGTTCAATGATGCCTGTCTCACAGAGATTATCAAGAAAAATTAAGCTTACCGGCTGCTCGAAAGACGAACCCGAGCCAGAGAAGACAAGTATTACGAACTAAGGCGATACGTTAAGAAGATCTGCAGACGAGAACAATGAAAGTTCAATAACAACAAAATTTTAACACTTGATGACAACTTGAAGAAGGACGACGTACGGGTAGCACTTAGCACAGTAACACAGATGAGGATCGACTATAAACCGCGAACCACCATCTGTAGAGATCAGAATGGCAATATCATCAGCGACGTGACTCAAATAAAAGCAAAATGGGTTCAGTATTTTCAATACCTCTTGAAGATAACGACGATACTTTTGCACCCCTTTGTCCTACAAGGTGATGACGAATATAATCGAACCACGACTGAAAGGGTATACAAATAACATCATCGGAGAATACCAATAATATTCGTTGGTGCAACAATCCATATTAGATCAGGGCCTTGAGGTATGTTAGAGCACTTCATTCAAGACCGCAATGGTGCACTACAGTAACACTGTAGGAGGCATTGTGGTTAGCATTGCGTTCGCCCGAGATTATTACTCTAATTTGACTCAGATTCTCTTTCACAGCTGAGTCGATTGGTATCCAACATCAAATCACGATACAAATCTGACTGCCACCAGTGAGATTTGAACCGCGCTCTTCCATACGACAGCCTCGTGCTCTAACCACTCAGCTATCCGGACACATCTGGAATACCAAAGTGACTTCAGATCCGGACGATCCACAACGGACCAGATATTTGCAGTTAAACAGATGCTTAAAAAGTGCCGAAAATATGACATTGCTGTGCATCAACTGTTCGTTGACTCCTGCCAGGCGTAAATCGGAATACAGTACACAGATTTGACTCAGGTACTCATTCACAGCTGCGTCGACTGGTATCCGTCGTCAAATCACAACACAAATCTCATTGTCACTAGCGAGATTTGAACCGCGACCCGCCTTACGACAGCCTTGTGTTCTAACCACTCAGCTATCCCGACAAAAGCGAAATGCATGACCCAAACTCGAAAGGCGGCTGCTGCAATAGGCGAGATCGACATCTTCAAGAAAAACGTCCTCTGATTTTCGGACCCGTAACGGAAGGTGCCTGGTGAATCAAATACAATCGTGAAATGTATGGATTATTTGCCGACCCACTAGCATCGACACTAGTCACAATCCGGAAATTGCAATAGGCTGCCCACATTGAACGAATACACGAAGGAAGGATTCCGAAACCAGTGCTTAAAGACAGAGGCGATGTTAGCCGACCAAAATGGAGGGTCAAGGAAACGTTAGGAGGACTCAGTGGACGAACATTGCAGATCAATTTTAATATTTTCTAACTGAAGAACGCCGGCTATGAATCGAGATAATTGGAGGCGATGCATTCGGGGTCATCCCTGGGTCAAAAATATTATGTAGTGTGGGTTTTTCGCATGGTTACATGAACTGGAGTGTCGCTGGTACCTAAAAGGTTTTCTTGGGCATGTTTACCCATGTCAAGGGCTAAAGTTTCTAAAGGACCTCCCGCCCCGCTGTCGGTTTGCGATCGATTTCACCATGTTATTTAGATGTTATCTTTCGTTTCGTCTAACCGTCTTAGAATACTTTACAACAAAATTTTATACTCGAATATTTTTAACCATGCTTATTTGTTTAAAGAAGAAAAGCAGAAAACAATGTTTGGTAAACAATTTGCAATTTTTAGTGCAACAAATAAAAAACCCGTAGATATTCTACAATTTCAACTATTTTCTGTTCGTTAATGGCTGCTTGAATTTCAATTTTCATCATCATCATCAGCGGCACAACAACCGGTATCCGGTCTAGGCCCGCTTTAATAAGAAACTCCAGACATCCCGGTTTTGCGCCGAAGTCCACCAATTCGATATCCCTAAAAGCTGTCAGGCGTCCTGACCTACGTCATCGCTCCATCTCAGGCAGGGTCTGCCTCGTCTTCTTTTCCTACCATAGATATTGCCCTTATAGACTTTCCAGGTGGGATCATCCTCATCCATAACCTGTTGAACCGGATTTTATCCACAATCTGGCGGTCATGATAGCGCTCATAGATTTCATCGTTATGTAGGCTACAGAATCGTCCATCCTCATGTAGGGAGCCAAAAATTCTTCGAAGGATTCTTCTTTCGAATGCGGCCAAGAGTTCGCATTTTTCTTGCTAAGAGCCCAAGTCGCCGAGGAATACATGAGGACTGGTAAGATTATTGTCTTGTACAGTAAAAGCGTTTACCCTATGGTGAGACGTTTCGAGCGGAACAGTTTTTGTATGCTGAAATCCGCTCTGTTGGCTGCCATCAACCGTGCGCGGATTTCCTCATCGTAGCTGTTATCGGTTGTGATTTTCGACCCTAGATAGAAGAAATTATCAACGGTCTCAAAGTTGTAGCCTCTTATCTTTATTCTTCCCGTTTCACCAGTGCGATTTGGTGTTGTTGGTTTGTTCGTTTTCGGTGCTGACGTCGCCACCATATATTTTGTTTTGCCTTCATTGATGTGTAGCCCAAAATCTCGCGCCAATTTCCACCTGCTCGATCTGGATGAAGGCAGTTTGTACATCTCGGGTGGTTCTTCCCATGATGTCGATGTCGGCAGCATAGGCCAGTAGGACTTAAAGAGGATCGTACCTCTTGCATTTACCTCAGCATCACAGATCACTTTCTCGAGGGCCACGTTAAAGAGGACACATGATAGGGCATCCCCTTGTCGTAGACCGTTGTTGATGTCGAATGGTCTTGAGAGTGATCCTGATGCTTTTATCTGGCCTCGCACATTGGTCAGGGTCAGCCTAGTCAGTCTTATCAATTTCGTCGGGATACCGAATTCTCTCATGGTCGTGTACAGATTTACCCTGGCTATGCTATCATAGGCGGCTTTAAAGTCGATGAATATATGGTGCAACTGTTGTCCATATTCCAACAGTTTTTCCATCCCTTGCCGCACAGAGAAAATCTGATCTGTCGCTGATTTGCCTGGAGTGAAGCCTCTTTGGTATGGGCAGATAATGCCTCGTTGCCAATCGTCAGGCATTGGTTCACTGTCCCATACCTTGAGCTCAAGTTGGTGAACCACTTGGTGTAACTGTTCGCCTCCATATTTAACCAATTCGGCTGTAATTCCATCGACTCCTGGCGACTTATGATTTTTTTTTAGCCGATGAATTGCACGGACTGTTTCTCCTAAACTTGGTGGGGGCAGTGTGGCGCGGCAGGATCCGCAGCATTTGAAATTTATTTCGAATGTTGCGGATGCGGACGGGTAGATGGCGCGGAACTCTCCACTCAATCATTTTAGAACTCGCCACGGGAGTGGAGAATTAACGGTGAGAAAGTGCCGTTGGTTGAAGATAGAATATCCGCAACATTCGAAATAAATTTCAAATGCTGCGGATCCTGCCGCGCCACAGCAGTATTTGTCCGTCGTCTTCAGTTGTCGCGACCTCAAACTCGCCGATTTTCTGGTTGTTCAGTAGCTCATCAAAGTACCCAACCCATCGCTCTAATATGCCCATTCTGTCGGAAATCAGATTTCCCTCTTTGTCTCGGCAGGATGAGCATCGAGGTGTATAAGGCTTCATCCTGCTGACTTGTTGGTAAAACTTGTGCGCCTGGAGCGGTTGCACCCTGTACTTTTCTCGTTGACAGACTTGTTGGTTCTGCCAGGCTTCCTTTTTATGTCTGTGAAGTCGCTTCTCCGCTCGACGGAGTTCGTGATAAGTCTCTGCGCGTGCCCGCGTTCTTTGAGAATGCAACATTACTCGGTATGCGCGAAAAATATATATGCAGCAGTGCTCAATTGTCCGAAGCTACTCGAAACCTCTCCACAATCCCCAAACTCCACTTTTACCCTGGCTATGCTATCATAGGCGGTTTTAAGGGGGTCATTCTGTGTGTCGGATCCGCGGGATCGATTTTTTTGGGATCAATTGTGTCTAGATATAGTGTAGAAAATAATTTTTTGATATTCGGAGTTGTTCGTAATAAACTAGGATTAGATACCCTATTATTCAAAATGTAAGTTAAAAATACCTGAGTAGTAATAGTTATGTTCTTGAAACTTAAAAAATTTGGCGGTATTTTAATCTATTCAGAGGAACCTGTTCTATAATCGATAATCCACGAGTACTTAAGCTTGTTTTTCAATTTGTATACCGCCGTTGTAGATTATCTTATAAGAGGATTAATTTTCTTAATTTTTTAAAAAAGTATATCAGGTCAAGGTGCAGTTTATGTTTAAGGAAGAAATGGGTTACAATAAATTTATATTTAAACGGAGGTAGGATTGAAAAATTTTACTGAAGGTGGACTTGAAAATAAAATTATGGATATAGTTAATTTGATTTTGAACACATGTATAAATATAAAAAGATGGAAAACCAATCAGTTGTCTAAACTTATTTGCTGTTTGGAATAAAAAGGATAATACCGTCTAGAGTGAGCACTGAAAGGCTTTCAAGCTATGTTCAGTTGTATTTTGTTGTAAGTATTGTGCTGTTTGTGTGTTCAGTGATTTTTTTAAATGAATTGTACGAAGCTTTAACGTCCAACATCATACTCGCACTAAAAAACGAGTATTTCATGGGAATCGATACTTATCAGAGAAGAAAAAGGACTTCGGATCAACTTCAGCAAAGAAACTTTTAGCAAGCATGAACATGGATGTTCCAATTGTGACAAGTTTTGTATATTGGATTTTGCTGGAGTTTTTTCCGGTATTTCTGCAAATGTCTGCAAATAATAAAATGTACTTAGTAGTGAAAAAGGAATGCGTAGGACATGTCAAGAAAAGAATGGGAACGCGGCTTAGAAATGCAATGAAGAATCACAAAGGCATTGGTGGAAAAGGGACTGGAAAACTTACTGATAAGGTTATTAACGACCTCACTACATTTTTTGGGCTAGCTATTCGTGGACACGCAAATTCGATAGAAGGAATGAAGCAAGAAATTTGGGCAGCTTTCTTCCATAAATGTTCTACACACGAAAATCCTCAGCATGAAAATTGTCCAGCAGGCGAGGACAGTTTGTGCAAATGGCGCAAAGCGGAAGCTAAAAAAGAACTCGATAGTTTCTACCACGAGAAGGCACCTTTGACTGAAGAAGTTCAAACAGTTATCAAACCAATCTACGAAGATTTGTCACGAGATTATCTGTTGAACAGATGTTTAGGAGCAGAGACCCGGAATAACAATGAGTCGTTAAATGCATTGATCTGGATTTTCGCTCCTAAACACCTTCATTCTGGGGCCAAGGTCGGCTGTAAGTATTTTTAATGAAGGATTCAGTGGCATTGTCAAAATCCTAGTGACAGTAGGATGTCAAGTTGGTCACATATGTCAGGTTTATGTCGACCGCCGTAATGAAGCGCGAATTTGGCGGTCCGAACGACGATCGACTGACCTCGCTAAAAGAGCCAGAATTGAAACCAGAGAGCAACAATCGGCCTTACAAGACTTTTTTGAAGAAAAGGAGGATGCTCTCTATGGACCAGGTGTACCAGATTAATGGTGAGTGAAAATTTTACGGTTGATAATCACATTTAAATTTTCAAATGCGTTTTTCTCGAAACTGCATCTTGAAAATCGGCGACCAGCATAGCTCAAAATCTATCCAACCAAATTCTTTGAAATTTTCACGACTTCTTCAATACATATTTCTACGGTCCGCAAACTAGGATAATTGCAATCGGACGGGTCGTTTTTTTATTCATAAAAAAAGCCGTAACAAAAACACCAAAATCCAAAAAAATAAATTTAAAATCCCACCAAAAACGTGCCTTTTAATATTTTCTAATTATCCTAGTTTGCCAACCGTGGAATATTGTCCACATTAAAATGCCGTTTAGTTTTTTTTCCTCAAATGAACGCAGCGCCCTCCAGCGTGGCAGCAGAAAAACACCTTTTTGTGGAAATGGGTGCATCAATTGACACGTATTCCGAAAACTAGCTATGATATCAAGCTGAAAAATTTATCGCATATACTAGAGATATCAATAAACATATGGTGAAAAAAATCACGTTTCTGTCTTTATCCAGTTCTTCAAAATAATTTTTCAAAAAAAGCAAAAGAAACGGCCTTCACACGGGATGACCCCTTAATATTTTTTAATAATCCTAATTTTCGGACTGTAGTTAAGTCTGTACGTTAAAACGCCATTGACTTTTTTTCTTTAAGAAGATCCCAGCGTCCTCTAGCGTGGCAGCAGAAAAATACCTTTTTTGGAGATGAGTGTATAAATTGCTCTGTATTTCAATAACGAACTAGTTGATCGGGCTGGAAAAATTACTATGCACGCTCAAGATATTAATAAATCTATGGTGAAAAATTCGTATTTGCATCTTTATCCAGTTCTTCACCAAAAATTTATAAAACAGCCAAAAAACGGCCTCCACACGGGATGACCCTCTTAAAGTCGATGAATAGATGGTGGAATTGTTGTCCATATTCCAACAGTTGTTCCATCTCTTGCCGCAGAGAGAAAATCTGATCTGTTGCTGACTTGCCTGGAGTGAAGCCCCTTTGGTATGGGCCAATGATGTGGTGGGCGTATGGGGCTATCCGGCCTAGCAAGATAGAGGAGAATATCTTATAGATGATATTCAACAACGTGATACCTCTTTAATTGCTGCACTCTGTGATATTTCCCTTCTTATGTATGAGAGAGATAATGCCTCGTTATCAATCGTCAGGCATTGATTCGCTGTCCCATACCTTGAGCACAAATTGATGAACCACTTGGTGTAACTGGTCGCCTCCATATTTAACCAGTTCGGCTGTAATTTTATTGGTTCCTGGCGACTTATGATTTTTAAGCCGATGAATTGCACGGACTGTTTCTCCTATACTTGGTGGTGGCAGTATTTGCCCGCCGCCTTCAGTTGGCGGGACCTCCAACTCGCCGATGTTCTGGTTATTCAGTAGTTCACCAACGTACTCAACCCATCGCTCCAATATGTCCATGCTGTCGCAAATCAAATTTCCCTCTTTGTCTCGGCAGGATGAGCATCGAGGTATATAAGGCTTCATTCTGCTGACTGGGGCCAAGTATCTTTGTGGCCGTATTGATGATAACGTTCTTCAAGTGGTTGTGAAGATCATTTGTTGATGCTTCATCTCCAGGACCTCTGTTGACTGCGGTTATTGCGGCATCCATTTCCCTCTTATAGGTGGCGCGGAGGGCTGTGTTGTGGATGGCTTCAGTATTCACTCTCACTTGATTGTCAGAGGGGATTGTAGGTGGTGTCGTAATTCGAGCTCGGAGCACCATACCAACGAGATAGTGATCCGAGTCTATATTGGCCTCCTATATGTTCTGACATTCATCAAGGTTGAGAGGTGGCGGCGTTCAATCAGCACGTGGTCAATTTGGTTGAAAGTGGTCCCATCTTGAGAGGCCCACATATGTTTGTGGACCGCTTTCCGCCCAAACTAGGTACTTCCAACAACCATTTCGTTTGACACTGCTAACTATATATACGCAATCCGTTATCATTGGTATCCCTATGTAAGCTATGGGAGCCAACATATCGCCTGAACACGGGCTCCGTTCCTACTTGACTGTTAAAATCTATGATTTTGATATCTTACTTCGGACAGTCTTCGAGGGTCCGGTCAACTACCTCGTAGAAGGTATCCTTCTCCGACTCTGCAGTCTCCTCTGTAGGGGCGTGAACGTTTATGAGGCTTATATTTCTAAACTTGACTCAGAAACGCAGAGCGCATAGCCTTTCGCTTATATCTTGAAAGCCGATAAAAACAAGTTTCATTTTTTGGCTGACTAAGAAACCTACCAAGAACACATGGTTTACTGGATGGCCGCTATAATATATGGTGTAGCGATTCTTCTCCAGGAAACCGGTCCCTGTCCATCGCATCTCTTGCAACACTGTTACATTAGCCTTATATTGGAACAGGATATCGGCTTGCTGCTCCGCAGCATTCGGTCTGGAGCGCACGTTCCATGAGAAAATGCGCAAATCGTTAATCCGTTGTCGTTGCCGGGTTCGTCGTTGTAAAATCCATCCTGTCCGAGGCTCCTTCCGTGGCTTCGTAACATCGGTTTTCCGTGTAGGGTTGTCAGCCCTACGCAACCCCCAACCTGGAGGACCAGTTGGTACATTTTGTCCCATTTTTAGGCGTGGGAGACTCGACCTCATCCTTCTCCGTCTGTAGTTTTTCATAAAGAAAGAACTCCCAGCGATCACCACGTGGAAGTTTGGTAGTAGAGCTGTTGGTATTGGTTCAGCAGGCGTTTCCCAGGTTTTATGCTCCATCGTGGGTACCAATCCACGTTCCGCCCTGGGACCTATACTACTCTTTCATAGCTTCTCGGCCTTATGATTGTAGTATCAAAGTGTAATTTCAATTTTGCCAACTGGAAATGCTGGTTCGCTACAAAGGTATTGTACATGCATGACGTATTTTTGGTTGAACACCTGTCAATTCGCTGTTCTCCCGCGCCGTTGCCATTGGCTTTCACTCGTGTTCCCTATCCAACCTCTGTTGATGGTTTTTTCTATGTATTTGGCATTGGCTTGTCTAGACGCAGTTTACGAAACATTTTCTCCTCCTCTTTGTATAGTATTTTTCTTTTCAACTTTCCAGCAAAGTCACAATTTTTTCCTTCTTATCCCTCTTACTCAAATTCCACAGCAAGTGAAAGTGCTCTCAGAAAGACTTCACCATTTAAAATTCCCTAACATAAAAAGTTATTATCGTAAGTCAGCCATTTTTACAGCGTATCTACGAGAATTTACCCTCAAATCATTAAATGTGGGATGAATACTTGCTATACAACACGCATTGTATAGCATAATATTCATCGCGTAAACGTTCTGAAACTCAAAGGAAAGAGTTCCGTCGCAATTCAATTCGAAACTAGCTTGTTTGAATAAGTTTTCCTTGGCAGAAGCTCTACCGGTTTTTGAGAATACAAAATCGGACTGTGGTATTCCAGCCCCAAAGCAACATACATATAGCAGCAAGTAGAACATTGGTTCCAGAGAATGTACGCCACTGCAGCCGTTAAACAATGAACTCAAAGATACTATTTAATAATGACGCGAAAATGATGCGTATATTGTTAAATATTTTTGCTGGTACCAGTTTTGTTTATGAAACATGTCTCCGCATACGCTCATTCCGTGACAAAATAAAGTGACCAGCTGGTAACCGTTGGTTTGTTTTATTTGCATTTCCCGCGAAAATACAAGCAATCCAGGAAAATCAAATGGACCCAATGTTTTCAGTAAGATTTGAATAAATTGCACGTAAGTGGCGTAGGCGAATTAGTTCATTTATTACTTCGGTGCAACTAACTGTTGAGTCTGAATCGGAAGCAGAATATGAAGATATTACCCGTGGTAAGCTGAAATCATTTCATTGTTGTTAACTAATTTGACCCAAATCGCCTAAGGAAGCGTTTTTACATTCACCGAACGCTCATTCAGGAATTACTGTAGCCTGTCGAGCAAAGGACGGTGTTTTTCCATTTATATTTATAAGACTTCATTATAATTCTAAGCTTGGGTTTTATATGTACAAATGCACAACACCACTAACCTTTCCTTTCTTTCAGTTGGCCATCGTTGTCACTTTCGGCAGCTTCCACGCATTTGCCTATCCATGCGAGGGAGGACTGCTCGCGTGTCAACCCGTACTCGGACATGGTTCATTGGCGCTGGGGCATAGTTCCTTGGCACTCGGACACAGTCATTTAGCTGTTGCTCCTGCTCCTTTAGCACTTGGACATGCTCATTTGGGACTTGGCCTCGGCCTCGGCCTCGGTCATCATAATTTAATCAAAAAGGTTCCTGTTATGCTCCCTCCGCCATTACTAGTAAAGTTACTTCCTCCAGCACCACTATGTCCTGCAAAATGTGAAGCGCCAGTTTGCCCTCTACCCTGCCTAACGAAAAAGTAAAAGCATTGCCGATTTAGAAGTTTGAACAGAACATCACTTGGGACAGGAGACATAAAATAATGGAGTCACAGAAGAAAATATCTGCCGCCAACAGAATCAAATTCATCTAAGGCTTTTAGACGAAATTCATTAGCTCAGCAAATTTGTGAAAAGGAAAAGAAAAAGTAAAGACAGTGATATGTAACGAATATGGTGTGATTTTAGGTTTAAATTAAACACATTTTGAAGTATCTCAATATATATGCATATTTGTGTTCGGAAGGGGGGACACATGCTTAATTTCCGGAGGAAGCTGCATCTGATTTCAGCCAAACTTTTCCTGACTGTTAGTGAATTGAAGATACATACAGCAAAATCTCTCTTGATCGAATCCTCATTTGCCAGGGAAAATTGTTCCGAATTATATAGATTTCGACTTAAGGGACTATTCTAGTGTTAAAAAATGTTTCAAATGTTCAAACACAGTAGATATCATATCACATTATGGCTTTTTCTCATAACATGTTTTTCTGATGCGCTGGGTAGCTCAGAAAAAAATTTGATGATCCGATTTAATGCATTTTTATGGATTTGTGTCAGTTGCACGGCAAGCCACACTGCAGTCAAGCCGATTTTTTGTCTCCTAAGCCCTTCGGACACCACTGATAGTAAGACATCAGGGACGATACCAACTCTGTTTCTAGACCAATATGGCTCATACTATTGCTTGTTGAAGCTGGTAGAATTCATTTATGTGCGTGCGCTTATGGTTGTGTAAAACGAAACCTTATTAAAATCGGTTTACTGTCTGTCACGCACATTATAGCGGTTATAGCGATGGGCACCAAATTTGGTGAAAAGGTTGGAGCTTTGATAGCTCACGCACGCAGTGAGATACATCATTCAACGTCAAATTTAAGGGGAGGGGGGTCCTTATACATGCAAAAGGGCAGTGTACATTTCTTTTCACCAAAAATAGTCATGTGGGGTATCAAATAAAGGGTCTTGGTTAGCACTTTGCGAAGCCGGTCATGGTTTTGACACTATATGGTACCCAGCCTTTGAAATTTCCTCTATACCGATATACATTCAAATAAAGTTAATAATAGTAAATTACTATAATTTTTAGTAATTGGCTGCATCCTAGAATCACGAAATTTTGCAACAATATAGACTATAATTACTACCCGGATGGCTTAAGTTATTACCGCGGGGTTGTTGTAGCGGAAGGTCGCGGTTCAAATCTCACTGGTGGCAGAGGGATTTGTTATCGTGACTGGATGTCGGATACCAGTCGACTCAGCTGTGAAGGCACTAGCTACAGTGTACTGCAGTGTACCGTTACAGTCTTGAATGCAGTCCTCAGGTCCTATTCTAATCGGATTGTTGCGCCGATTATTATTATAGGCCATAATATAGAGCATGGTTCTACCAAGTTTGGTGGAAATCGTACCATTATTAGCAAAGTTATAATAGGTCCAAGTTGTCGTTTCTGTGCAAATTCAAGACAGAACGTCAATATCATCTGAAAATAGATATTCTTATATAATATATGCATACATTGTGTTAGGTACAAATAGGGCAAATGTTCACTGAAATATTTTTTAAAAGAAATATACAAAGCCTTTCATACCTGAAGCGGTTCCGATTCCCGGCTTGTTTAACCGCTTGCTTCCTATATAATCGACAGATAGGTAATTTATTCGTTGAAAACAATGGCATTCACAACTTTTCCCATTTATTAAAGACTTTATCTTGTTTGACCCAACCACGTTGGTTCTAATCAGCTTTCTTTGCTATACTTACAACATCAGTGCCCTTTGGTAAACACTTGCCAAAACGACTGTTTTCGTTTATACAGCATTTGCCAATAGGGACAATAGGATTTTGACAGCTCACTAACGCCATCTTCGTTGCCAGACTTCTGAAATTTGTGTTCAGTAAGGTTTGCCATTTAATTATGGATAAGTTTACGTTACGTCAACGTTTGGAAATAGTAGTAGTATTTTACCAAAATTATAGAAGTTTTGTCGCTACTCAAAGAGCATTTAGAGCTAAATATGGCCGTCATGGTGCATCGCCTCAATAAGCTATTCGTCACATAATTGAAAAAATTGAAAGTGACTATTCTTTGCATGATACCAGAACAATATCTAGAGAGCGTACCGTATCTGCCAGTGTAGCAAAAAATGAAAATATGTCCCTTCCATGTCGTTCCCAAAAATTGGACCTGTCCAAAATTACTACCTGGCAAATTTTGCGATTGGTATCCGGTCTAGACCTGCCTTAATAAGGAACTCCAGACATCCCGGTTTTGCGCCGAGGTCCACCAATTTGATATCTCTAAAAGCTGTCTGGCGTCCTGACCTACACCGTCGCTCCATCTCGGGCAGGGTCTGCCTCGTCTTCTTATTCTACCATAGATATTGCCCTTATGGACTTTTCGGACTGGATCACCCTCATTCATATGGATTAAGTGACCCGCCCACCGTAACCTATTGAGCCTAATTTTATCCACAACTTTACGGTCATGGTCTCGCTCATAGATTTCGTCGTTATGTACGCTACGGAATCGTCCATCTTCATGTACGGGGCCAAAAATTCTTCGGAGGATTCTTCTCTCGAACACGACCAGGAGTTCGCAATTCTTCTTGCTAAGAATCCAAGATCATTATCTTGTACAGAAGAGCTTTGACCCTATGCTGAGACGCTCTGTTGGCTGACAACAACCGTGCGCGGATTTCATCATCATAGCTGTTATCGGTTGTGATTTTCGACCCTAGATAGGAGAAATTATCATCTATATAAGATGGTGCTCGCTAAAGAATTACAGCCAACCGACCATCGATTACGTTGTGAATTTGATGATTGGGCTCCCGAAATTATGGAAAGGGATCTGGATTTTCATATGAAAATATTTTTTTCGGATGAGGCTACTAGAGTGAATCAAATTCGAGAGCGGTTCATCAAACAGCACTACACCCAGAGAAATTGACGGTTTGTGGTGCGGCGGAATTATTGGGCCATTCTTTTTTGAAAATAACGAAGGCCGTTCGGTTACTGTCAATGGAGAACGCCATCGTGACAAGTTGATAGAATTTTTTTTCTTCCGAAAATTGATGAAATCAATGCAAAAAAGTTATTTTTTAACAAGACGGCGTGGCCTGCCATACTAAAGCCGCTATGATGAATTTATTGCGTAGAAATTCGAAAAGTCATGAAACAGGGGTCGCAGCTGGCCACAAAAATCATGTGATTTAACCTCGTTAAACTATTTCTGTGTGATTATGTTAAATCGAAAGTATATACAAATAAACCAGAAACAATTCAACACCTAGACACCAACATTCGGGCTATACCAGCCGAAAGTGTAGAGTCATTGAAAATTGGACCGACCTAATTCATCAGGTCAAACGAGGCCGTGGTGGTCATTTAAATGACAAATTATTTAAAAGATAAAAGGCATGAAATATACTAACAAATAAAGCCAATGAGTATCAATTTCGATAATAGTGTGTCTGTTCTATTTCAATTTCAAATCGTATCGTCCTTATTGGAAAACCACCTTCAGCAGTCGAATTATAGTATAATATTGAAGGAAGTCATTTATGCCACTCATCTACAGCTGCTGGATAATTTTACTTTCTACAGATATATTTTTTTTTATAGAACGCAACTCAATTTTAACTTAACTTAATTTTAAGTAGTTTTAAGTAAGTATTATAAAAACTTCTAGTGCTTTTAGTGGGAGCGCAATTTTCCAGAATACTATTTGACTTAAAAATAAAATTGCTATGTATAACGCATGTATAACGTAAAATATACACAAGTAAAGTATTATAAATTACGGAAAGGGTCGGGTAGGCCAAACAGTTTTAATAGTCACCCATTGCAATGAAATTAAGAAAATATGAGTAACGAATGCGGAATACAGCCTTCTGAGAGCCAGCAAATCATTCTCTGTGGTTGCTGTGTGAATTTCCGGGAGCCAAACCTCTCATCTACCAAGACCGTTAGTGGGTGGTGACAGTCACATCCTGTACGAGGTGACCTTATTGTTAACAAAACGCTGTGGATCTATGCCGAGAAATCGAAAAATACCTCCGGCAATCCACGGTGTTATGCGAACCGTGCCCATTGGAGAGTTTGCAGTCAGGAGTAACTGACTGTATTCGAACGGGGCCTCACTGATATCTGGTCGCCTCATTAAGTATGTTTGACGTTGCCATGCTAGCCGGATTGTGGCACGGAGGACCTTTTAGCTTCCAGACTGCTGGGAATTATATAAGTAATGTAATAAAACAAACCAACAAATCAAACAACAGACAAGCGGGCACCCGCACAGCACCTAAACTGGTCCACGGCGGAGCTACATCTTCGTAACACTGAGAACCAAGTGAGCACACCCAAGAAGGGAGAAGTTGGAAGATTAAGCAGTGGAGCCAAGGCCATTGGCTTTCTGGAAGACCACAACCAACAAAGGTCCCCACTGAAAAAGCAAAGGTGCGTCTGAGGTTACCATATCAGACGTTAGGAAGGAGACAGGTCTTAGTGGCGCAGGTGATAAATGATATCTTTGCATTCTGAAGTACGAAACCAGAGGAGGTCCTTAAGAAGGCTCAGGATAGAACTTCAGCATCAGGGCCAAAAAAGCGGGGAGCAGCGGAAATCAGCCTGCAAAAGGGAAATGCTCCTAAGCGCCCTAAACCCGAGCCCAAGAGAGAGGAAATCTCGAGGCGGTCAGAGGTGAAGACAGTAGCCAGGAGACCCGTAGTTAGCTATGCTAATGCAGTAAAGAGCATTTGACTGGCCATACTGCAGAAAATATTTCCAGACCAAATATTCACTCGTGAGGAGTAGGAAATAATTGAAAACCCCATCGTCATATGAGAAACGGAATAAGGAGCTCGTGTTCACCGGCATACGGTTTCTACCAGGTGTTATACGGGATGGCTTAGGACTACAGTCACTAAACTGCCAGGATGGAAGGGAACGGAACTGTCGATATGTGCTGGGGATTATATACCACGGGTACACATGGTGACGGTTTACCCCCCCAAACCGCAGTGATTGAGACGGGGAAGCTTCTACGCCTCCTCATCACGCAAAACATAAATCCCCACAGGCGGTTATGGAGAGTTTTTGGAAGCAAAGTGGAGGGCAAAGGCAATTAGACGTTGTAACTGCCTGATCAATTATAAATTTGGAAGCATACTTGTGCACGTGCACAGGGAGAAACAAAGAAAGGATACTTCGAAGAAAGCTGAACGACCTTGATCTAAGCCGTCTAGAGCTCAAGCCAGAAAGGGAAGTGCAAGGAAGTGCCATATTGGAGGAGGAGAGTAAGGCTCCAAGATAGAAGAAGAGCTCCAAGTACTAACAGCGCCGATCGCCACCACTAAAATAGCCCAGGTATCCTTTCACCATACAAGAGTTGCATCTGCAGTAATTGCAAGGGCAAGTTTCAAGGATAATATTGAAATAGTGCTGGCTCAAGAATCCTGGACGTGCCGGAAGAAAGTATGCAGGTTATTGTGAAAAAACCAACAGCACGCATCATTCTGAAAAGAATCTTAAGATACATATTTCTTTCAGCATTTCTAACTCGTGGCTTTCCAAGTTGCACTGGAAGCCGGGGAAAGAACTCGAGGGGAAATCGTGGCATCAGGATACATCCCAGAAGACGACACCCAGATTCTACTGGAATTAGTTGTTAGATTGGCGGAATTCTGCGAGAGGAAGGGGGAATAACGTAGGGAACACACCAACATTGGTGACCAGCATCAGGTAAGAGGTACTAGACATAACTCTGATGGAAGCTGTCGAATGAGCCTTCTATGTCGGATCATTGAATAATATTGAGGGAAACTCAAAAGTAAATAGAATAATAAGAAATCCCAGAAGAAAAAACTGGGACTCCTACAGAAGACACCTGACTGACAAATGTCTAATCTACAGAGGAGTGAAATAGAGCTAGAAACAATGGTAGACGGCCTCACCAGAGTCATCATTAACGCAGTTGTCCGGCTAAGACAGTCAAATCATCGAGAGACGTATCCTAGTGAAAAACGAAACTAGCCAGAATGAAAAAGGAAGAAGAAGTCTTTATTCTGACAGAGGGTAAAAAGGATCTTTTCACCCTAAATCTTTCAGACCAATCTGTTTAATATTATTTAGAAGTCCCGTATTAAAATTGAACAAAATTTGGAAGCAAATGCGCGTGAAGCGATATTCAGTGGTGACTTTAGTGTTAAACAGTGAAAAGAGGAAGTTACTTCTCACTAGTAGTTAAGAGAATCTCGTCACTGACCGCGATTTGGAAGGAAGTAGGATGTAGTCATGTGGCTGTTTTGAGATTTTTGTGCAGTAAATCTCTAGAGGAAGTTTCTGAAAGTGGAAAAGCTAACCAAATAAGGATGGCGCGGGAGGATCGTGTTTTAAAGAAAATTTGCCTAAAAAATCAATTTTTTATATCCAACCGAATATGCAGTGAACTTTCGCAGTCTCACCAAGTAGATATCAGGTCGAAAAGTGTACATAGACGCTTACAAGAAATAGCTCTTCAAACAAAGCGACCACGAAAAAAGGCTACGCTAGCGGCTAAAAAGCGTACTGTTCATTTAAAATTTGCAGAATAGACTCAGACGGATTGGAGTCGAATGATATTGACCGATGAGTCAAAAATAAACCTATACCAGTCCGATGGAGTTTCGTGTATTCCCCGAAGGGTAAATTGTTAGTTGCATCCAAGCACGGTGGTTTCCAGAGACAAGTTGCATGGTCTGGAGGGAAACTCATATTATGGTTATAGTCATTTTTCATTGATTGAAGGTTCACTGAATGCAGATAGTTACATAAGCATAGTAAAAAAATATTCGGAGCCCATCTATCGGCATCCTCCCGAAATTGATCCAATTTTCCATGATCAATCTGTGTCATGTTGGACATGGCAAAATAGGTAACATTGCATTTTTTTGTGATGATTATCATTCTCGCAAGAAAATTAGACACTAATATTAAAATTAAATTTTTACTAGGTAAAAGGATATCCGCAAAGGATAGAGCTTCCGACTTTTAATTGGCCTAGAAATAGTCCAGATTTAATTCCAATTCAGAACTGTGGTGCTATTTAAAAAAAAAATATATGAATCACAACAATTAAGCAGCCTAAAATAACGAAATTTCACTCAATTACTACAGAAAATTGATTAAATTAAGATTCAAGGCAATATTGAAGGGAGAAGGTGTTTTATATTCACCTACATATTTTAAGTTGTAATAAAACGTGCCTTAATATCTACAACAACAGCCAAAATTCGAAAACAAAAAATATTTTAATAAAAGATTAAAGAAAAAAGCATATATTTTACGTAAATTTAATGCAAATACATTTTTGGAAATAAATAGTTATTCAGTTAAGTTCATGGACAAAAAAAACACCAAAAAATGAAGATTAAATAGTATAAGCTGCTCTGTAACATTTATTTGGCCGCGAGGGTATATTAGAACTAATGTTCTAATACACATCCCCTGCATCCATGTCAGCACGCTTACCGGGCAGAACGGTCAAACGAAACTGTTCTGTATCAGGTAACAGATGTATAACGGGGTGCTATAGAAACAATGAAAATAGCACTACGTGCATTTTCCGACATTAAAGGAGCGTTCGATAACACATCGCACACAAGGGAGTGGGAAACACCCTGGTCTTCATAATGGCCAGAATTTTAGAGTAGGCGAATAGGTAGATAGTTCATTGGTCCAAGGGAAACATTACGCAGATTTCAGGGGGAAATAAACGCCATAGGCAGATGTGCCTCCTTCAACCTCGAAAGGAACCATACGGGGCAGAACATTGCTATTCTAACCCACAGCCAAGTGACTATTAAGGCGCTTAGGCGCTACCAGGTGAATTCAAGCTGGTATGGGAATGCTCTGGGTTCCAGGCCACATTGAGTTAGAAGGTAACGAAGCAGCGGACGAGCTGGCCAGGAAAGAAATACCGACGCCGCTATACGGGCCAGAGCCATTCTGTGGAATCGGAAATAGGTTCATGACTACTACGTTGAAAAGAGGAACGGCTGAGGGATCTGTACTGGGCGAACTTACCAGGAATGGAACAGTCCAGGGGTGCTCATGGGGGGATACGAATCCAAGCGCTCGAAAGATTGTTGAAACCTTACCAAGAAGAGCCTTCGGATCATAGTGGGAATACTCACTTGTCACTGCAGGCTAAACTATCACCTGGGCAAGCTAAGGATATCTACGGACACTGTCTGCTGATTCTGTGAGAAGAATGCTCAGGAGTAGTGTCCGGCACTCGTGGAAAATAGGTTGAGGCACCTGAGAGAATACTTACTACTAGATGCCAGGTTGAAACACTGGGAAGTAAGGAACATACTACTACTACGGTTATAGATTTAAACAACTTGCCATAGTTAACAGGTAAATTATAAGTAGTAAAGGGGCACGCAGTGCGTCATTCCTTGACGATATTATATTATTATTAGCTTGAGACACTATTAAAAATGAAATCGTGCAAGTTACATCATTGCGGTTAAAAAAACCCACATGGGACACATCTGGTACGTTCTGCGGCAACACCTACAACCAGAACTCGTGCGTTGGGTTGATTTACTCGGCCACCATTAGAAAAGTAAAGTTCGAAATGTGGCGGAGATATAAAAACCGCTTCTCTCTGTCGGTATTCATCATCGCCCTTTCGCCACTCTTCTTTGTTCTTTTTATGGCCACTGTCGCACGGAGCACTCTATATACTGTTCTGTAATATATAGATGATGTTTTCCTAGCATTTCATAGCAAAGCTATCTCGAGCAAGTTGTTCAAAAATGGGAAGATCATCTCATGCAACACGGTCTCAGACTGAATCTAAATAAAACTGAGTTTTTGACGACCGATCCGCATGAAACCGGCAAAATCACTGTCAGTGGCAGCAATCTTCCCAGAACTAAGCGATTTAAATATCTTGGATCAATCCTATCAGCCAATGGTGAACAAGGCCATGAAATTTCTTCACCGCAACTTTGATGAAGTTATGTTCCACAACTGGCGTTTTTGTGATCGACGCATCAACGAACGTCTTAAATCAAAAACAGTGTCGTCCTCTATTTTTTTGAGTGTTGGCAGACTATAAAAGACAATGAACGGTATCAAGCGGTAATGGTGAAAACGATATGAGGTTGCATTGATTTTGGAAAAATTGCGAGAGGTTTCTTCGACGGTGTGGTTGCATAAATCGCACTAATCAGAGTTTACCTGCCAAGATTGGTCTGAATATAGAAATCGATGGGAAACGATGAAAAGACCATTTAACAGTGGTGGCTTGATACTGACCAGCATACTTAAGAGTTCTTTACGGGTTAGATGTATATGGTCTGATCGTGATCTTCAGAAACGTATATTCGAATACGTTGCGAAAAGTAACAGACACCCGGAGATAAAATGAGTACTGTACTTTGATATAGCGAAAGAAGAGGGGGAAACAATTGAGCATGTACGTTACGCTACAGGCACCCAACCAAAAGCCCGAAGATGCGGGTGTAAATCCATGATGGACCTTGAAAGAAACGGACACTTAAGTTTGTATACGTTTTCCGTATTATAAAGATAAATGAGTATTTGTAAAACTTATATATTGATCACTTATAGTTCTAAAAGTCCTTTCAAATGACTTTCCTTATTTACACAAAATCTTAGGCTTAATTCTAATTATTATCACAGACGAGATACTTGTACTTTTCCCAAGTAATAAACGAATCACTGATTCGCTCCTAATTCTTCTGAAAACTGCGATAGTTCCTGTAGAAGAAAAAAAATTGTGTAAGCAACGATTTAATCTTAAGAGTTACAAAATAACCCACCATTGCAGTCAATGCGTTTGCAAACAACTTAAATTTCTTGATATATTTCTGTTTTGCAGCTTCAAATTGATCGGAGCACTCACTTTTCGCTTCCTCGTCCAGCAAGTTCCAAGCTTTCTTGGCCTTTTTGATTGATCCACCGAAATGATGAACGGAATAATATTCCATGAGAGTTCTTAGAGAAATACATAGGGTTATATATATATAAATATTACAATTTTATCATTTCAGTAAATACTTACTCTGGTGGCTTGATCGCAAGCAGCTTTTTATATTTCTTCTTCAATTTATCGCTCCTATCGCCTCCGCAGTTGTTCCTGCTTTGAGAGCTCTCTAGGTCGAATGAATAATCCGAACCCTGGCTGATACTTTCCTCTGCAAGGACTTTCGAATCAGATTTTAGGAACAACAAACATCGTTATTGCTACATACCTTTCATGCGCTTAACTTTTTTCGCGACAGTTTCTTCTTTTTTAATGGTGCTATTTGCTAACGGACTCTGGCCGATTAAATCTTTGTGTTTCCTTTTGTTCTTCTTGGAATCGTAACCCGCGGGTTCACTTGATTTCTGTGGCGATAATAGTACGTTCTTGCTTTTTCCCTGACCACGTGAAATATCCAGAGCATCACCATCATCATCATCACTACTGTCATAAACTGATTTTTTGATAGGAGCTTCCTTTTCTGACCTTCGTTTTGTAGGACTTTGAAGATTTGGCGTATCATTTTTAGTTTTCTTTTGTGGAATTTTATCCGATGATTTATGTTGCAAAGCATCCTCGTCTTCACTATCGTCATCAGAAGACACCTTGTCATTTCCTTGGTCTAACAAAACGCTCGTGTTGCACTGGAAAACAGTTTCATCTTCATCTTGCTCACTAAAGTCATCGTTGCTATCATCGCTGTACAGATCAAATCGAGATGTATTGTTGCTTGATTTATGATCATTAATGCCAGCATCTAATTTAGATCTTTGGATCTTTCCCGATCCCGCTTCCTTTGACGAAAGAGCCTTGATTTCAAATTCATGCCGATCAGTGGGCAAAGAAGAGACAAATCGGGTGATATCAACTGTGTAATTTTTACGAATCTGAAAGATGGATGACTTATCTTACTGTCGACTGGGGGAAATAAGATAGTAGCAAGTACCTGTTTTGCTTCTGACAAATATTTTGCTTTTTCGTCTTCAGGCAAAGTTTTCCATTCATCGGCGCATGCTTTAAAGGCTTCACGGTTTTTAATATCCGGAGAAATTTTGTTGGAGAGTTTAGACCTCATGAACAAATGATAAGCAGTAATACTGCGGGGGCGCCCTTCGTATTCATTAAAAAGCTCCATTTCCTGTTTTGTTAACATCTCCTTACATTTCAGATACTGTTTCAGATTGGCCTGAAATGCAATTTTATTAATCGGACTTGTCCCAGACCCAATCCTCTTACCAATTACCTTTGCACCTTTCTCAAGTCCTAACCATCGAAGGATCCATTTCAACTTCTTATTTTTTGGTAGACCGATGTACTCTTGACGGAGAGCGAGTTTTGACGCTGCACATATTTAAAATAAATATTGAAATTCAACGAAACATTTCGGGATTACCTCTTACCTTTTGGATTCTCAAGCAGTTTCGTTTGGATGAATAACTTCACCGGGACATCCTTATTCTGGTTGTTGGTTTTTGATTGACTGTTGTTCTTCGACGAGGGTGATTGTTTGGGCAATCTTAGAGAAAAAATTGGGTCAACTAGAATCAGCCCTTGATTGCTGCTTCGAAATACTTACTCATATGCAGCCATCGTACGACGGTACTCTTCCTTCATTTTGTTTGCTTGATGTTTATATTCGTCGCGAACCTTTTCGTTGCATTTATTGAACATGTCTCCAGCCACTTGTGTGAATGAACCTTTTTTCGAGAAGGATTTGCTGGCTTGTTCTATTTGGTCTTTATTCTCTCTAATAAATAGGGCGAAGGCCGGAACGGGTTTTTCAACTCCAAGTTTTGGTATCATTTCTTTATGCTTTTCTTCGATAATTTCCTCCAGAAGTCGAAACGTTCGCGCTTTTTTCAGAATTTGGTTGAATTCTTCTTTGACATCCTGTGCCGTATAGTTTTTGAACGTAGCCTGCAGAATTCACTCGATTAAATATTATCTTTTGACCATCTAAAATAATCTCCTACTTACATGATTCCAATTGATAGCTTTCAACCTTTCGTCGAATGGAATATTATCATTCCACGGAATTAAGCCTTTGAGTTTGCATAGTAATAAGATACGATCCTCCACTGGCCATGAAAGTTTGTTTGTCGATTCGTTAATATGACTTTTTTTATCTTTCACCTTACTGTCTTCCATACTTATGTCTGAATCTGAAAAATGAATAATTTCTTAACTGGGTTCGTAGACACATTGTTAGTATCGCAAAGCAAACTTCACCAGACTTCAAATTTTGTTTCCAATAACTTGTCATTAAATTGTTGGCATATGTAGGCCTTAGCAGGTATGTTTCCTTGCTGCTCACTTCTCTCCGAAAGAAGCAGTTAAATGAAAGGTAATAAGCCCATAGAGGTCGAAAGAATACAGAAAAATGATGTTTTGAGTAGAAATTTCCTGGCTGATAGCTCGAATAACTATCATTGAGCGTGAAGTTGCCTACACATCATTGGGCCAAAACGACCTATTTCATAAAGTACAACTGAAATGTATTGATTTGAGCCACAGCCAGCGCACATCGGCGCTATATAACTTTTGTTTCCTATGCCACCCTCTACCCCCACTCCAAATTTCATGTCAGAAGGTCTTGACTAAAAGAATTCGGAGGTTAAAAGCTTTAATGACTGGATTAATCATGATGGAAAACAAAATGAAGAATTCTAAGAATATTGACCTCCAAGTCTCAGTCGAATCCACTATCGACTATGGACACTTAATTAAATCGCAATCGAAATGGTGGAGTCGCCACCAAATTCATACTTCCCCAGGGACAAATCAATGGAAGACAATTCTCATGATGATATTGGAAACCCTGAGCCAAATCGTAGTGTATATGAGTGAAGAAATTGTCGCATGTACCATTTCTGTAAGGCTGCAACAAATATCAAGCACAACACGGCGCCCCTAGTTTATTATTACCGATCTAGTCTTTCTAGTGCGGCCATGATAAACTTGATATGGTGAAAATGTTTCTGAATCCCAGAGAATCCAGATTTTGATGACATTTGGCAGGCTTCGACCGTGTATATACTGACGAAATGGAGATCGGCCTCTAAATGGCGCTCGTCAATTGTGACCGTTTTGCCAACAGTATACAGGGCCTTGAGGAGAATACTCCACTTGTCGAAGACGAATTGAATGGGTGATAGTTTGTTGCTTTGATTACATTGCACAGGCTACTCAAAGCTCCCATCTTTCGTAATAAATTCTGACTCCAAATAAATTCGTCATTCGGAGAAAGTGTTGTTCCATGGGCGCAAGGAATAAAAAAAAACAGATAAAGGCGTATCAATAGCAGTAATTGTTGTTGCAGTGAGACCTATTTACAGTAATGAAGAGCATTCGCAAATGATAAGTCAAAAATATATCTTTGAATCGTCGACTGGTGACAGGACAAAAACAGCAAACAAGTCGGGAAACTGGAAGCTAGACGCTTCAGACATGAAAGGTTTTGTGTATTTCTTTTATAAAGAGATTTGAGTGTGCATTTGTCCCATTAGTATGTAGCACGTAAAATATGCATATATTATGTAAGAGTACCCACTTTCGGGTGATATTGACATTCATAGTCTTGAATTTGCAGAGAAGCGACAGTTTTGACCTAGTATAACTTTGTTAGAAATAGTGCGATTTTCACCAAATTTGGCAGGATCAGGCTCTATGCTGTAGTCTACATTGCTGCAAAATTTTGTAACCCCCCGCACTCCCCACAAATGTCAAAACTAAGACCGGCTTCGAAAAGTACTAACCGAGACCTTTCATTTGATACCCAACATGACTACATTTGATGAAAAAAAAATCCCACCCTCTTTTGCATGTATGGAGACCCCCCTTTAAATTCAACGCCGAAGGATGTATCTCACTATATGGGTGAACGGTCACAGTTCCCACCTTTCTACCAAATTTGGTGCCAATCGCTGCAACCGTCTCCGAGGAAAACGCGTGTGACGAACGGACAGACAAACAGTAAGGTTTTGTGTTTATACAAACGACGACAAACGATGTTGTTTCTATGATGAACAGTTGATGTATGTCATAATGGCGCAAAAGAACTCCGCCATGCTATTAACATAGCATGCTGATCCCAAGCCCAGGTAACGAAGGAGGGTTTGAGTCAACATACTTTGTAATATCTTCAGTAAAACAAAAATAAAATGCCTAGATCAGGGAAAAAGATAAATAAAATATAATTCCACTATTCTAAATCCTACCTGATTTCCCTAGACGACAGTGTCGTTACAAACAACATGATTGGATCGAGTAGTACGCGTCGAAAAATGCTAGGGCGTCCAATTCTGTCACGCGGCAGGACGGACCCCGCTCCTTTGGAAAATTTGGCAAGGGTTCTTGGCACACGGACGGCGTCAGGACGTAAGTAAATCAGTCCGAGCAAAACAAATATGTGTCTGGAAGCTAAATGTTGGTACCCTAACTGGAAAGATCAAGGAACTCACAAGAGCCCTTCGGAAGAGGCCCATTGATATCTGCGTTCTGCAAGAAATCCGAGGATATGTTGCCAAAAGCTGTGACAGAACGTGAACACGGTAAAAATGGCTATAAATTTCTCTATTTTGCTAGCCCGCACACTCAATACGGTATTGGAATTCCCATCTCAGAGGTTTGCCGGGATGCCATTAAAGAAGTCGAACGATTTCATGATCGGCTGATGAGGCTCACCATTATATCAGCTGATCGTACTATTCACTTCTTCACCGCGTACGCACCACAAACAGGTCGATCTGATGCCTTCTGGCAACTTCTAAATGAAAAGACTTGTCACGCACGTGCTGACTATTATATTATCATTACTGACGAACTAGTGGTCATGTGGGTGAAAAGGCAAACGGCAACAGGTGCCATGGGGAAAGGGGTTTGGAGCGCGCAATGAGGGTTGCGAGCGTATAATCGCACACATGACCTTGTACTTATGAACACATGGTTCACCAAACGATTGTCTCATCTTCCTACATGTTATAGTGGGAACAGTAAAACGCAAACCGACTATATTCTCATAAAACGCCGACATTTCGCCGCCGTCACTGATTGCAAAACCGTTCCCTATGAAACCATCGCACCTCATCAAGCCACCTATAAAACAGCATGAGGAACGCACTGGCTCGCGTACTAAGTGGTGGTGATTTCGTGAGAAGAAAGAATGATCTCACGTGATTACCAACCATTACGAATGTGGAAGAATCGTTCAACAAATTAAAGACACGATCTACAAAGCGGCCTATGCAACTCTGGGGGTCATCAAGCCAGAAAAACGGTACATTAGCCGAGATATTCGGCTTTGGAATAACAATATTCAGATGAAGATCCGTGAAAAGAAACGCCTCTGTCACAAGTTTCTCTACGACAAAAGAAAGCAAAGAAATAGATCCCACCCGAGCGATAGCCTGGACACTCGGGATGACAAGAGAGATCTCTATCGAGTTGCCAAAAACCAAAATGAACGCACACAGGATATCGAACACTTCTGTTGTGATAATGACAAGAACGGTACTTTGGTTACCGGCCGACGCGACGGATAGATGGCGAGAATATTTCGAGCAGATTACAATTGAAGAATTGGTTCATCCTCCACTTCCTTAATTATTGCCGACTTTTGGAGCAGTTCCACCCGTCAGCGCAACTGAAGTCCAGGAAGCAATGAAACGAACGAAATCGGGAAAAGCCGCAAGACCTGACGATATCGCATCTGAGCTCTGGAAAGGGAAGAGCTGGGCCCTGTGGCTCAGTGAATTCTTTAAGCGGGTTATTCAGGAGGGTAGAACACGCATCTCACTGGCAAAAAAGTACTACAGTTCCAATATGGTAAAAGAAAGATTGTTCAGCAGAATGTCCAAATTATCGTCCGATCCGGTTATTTTCCCTTACCATGAAGATTTCTGAACGTATCTTCACAACTGTATTCACGAAATCGTTGAAATGGCCGTGAATCAAGCCGGATTTGTCAAGAACTATCGAACTTCTAACACAATACACGCTGCACTGTTACTCATGGAGAAACACCGGGAGAAGCATCGCCCTATTTACACTGCATTCCTGGATCTGGAGAAAGTGTTTGATCGTGTTCCGCATGAATTCATCTGGTATGCCCTACGACAATACTTAGGGCCAGAAAAACTCGTGCGCTAGGTCCAACTGCTCTATCATGATCCGAAAAGTAAAGTTCGAAGTGTGGCGGGTGTCTCAAAACCGCTTCGTGTCTCTGTTGGTTTTTATCAAGAAAGCGCCCTGACGCCACTCCTCTTTGTTCTTGTTATGGACACTGTCACACGGGATATTCAGGGTTCAGGGTGGCTTTCGGGTAAATTATGAAAATATAGTAATATTTTATTACTAACTTTCAGTGAAACGTCGATTACAACGGACGATAATTGTGGGTCACTGCAACTGATAGTGTCTTTTTCATTGGAATTGGTTGTCAAAAATTCTGTTTTATTCCCATTCAATCTGAAACCCGGCTTGATTCGCGGTTATTTGAACGATGTCGTAAATGCAGTTGTCAAAAACGTTCAAAAATCTTCATGGTATGGCATAGTAACCGGATCGGACAATAATTTGAATATTCTACTGAATCACCTTATTTCTTTCATATTGGTGGTGGTGCTTGCCAGGCATATGGTATTCTAAACTCCTCAATAACTCCATTGAATAGCTCACTGAGCCAAAGTTTTGGGTCCCAGTTCTCCGCTTTCCAGAGTTTAGAAACAATATCGTCATGTCCGGTTGCTTCCCCCGTTTTCATTCGTTTTATTGTATCCTCAACTTCAGTGTCACTGACGTGGAATTGGTCCAAATGTCGACAGTGCTTCTGGAAGTGGAGAATAAATAAATTGTTTCTTTGAAATCTGCTCGAAATATTCTTGCCATCTATCTGTCACGGCGCTTTGAGATTTGTTGGAAAGGCAAGGAGTGGGCGGGGTGGAAAGTGATGATTTCTTTAACGGACCCATTCTCAGAAACTACCTAACCGAAAAATCTGAAAAAAATCAAGAAGCTGCCTCTATATGGTGCCCCGGCCTCAAAATAGTATCCATATTCATATCTGTTCAAATTATGTTAATAATAGTATATTAACATATTTTTAGTAGTAATATAAAATATAAGCATATTATCCCCAAGTTTAATCAAAATCATAATATTACTAACAAATTTACAGTCGCTCAAAGTTGTGTTTACCGTGTAAATTTACAGCCCGAAGTACTAAATCTGACATGCTAAGTGCATATACATAACGGGCTACGTACAAATGGGGTAGTTATATACTCGAATATACTCACAGAAGAAGCAAACAAAACCTTTCATACCTGAAGCGTCCAGCTTCCGGTTTCCCGACTTGTTGCAAATTTGCCAATTGGTCTGCGTTTTATCGTCGATAAACTTATGGTAGACACGTTTCTTTTCATGCACTTTCATTTGGACATCGTCTTTCCAAAGACAAGTGTCTTCGTTGATGAACCGTTTACCTGGCTTGATGACCCCAAAGCTTGCACAGGCCGATCGTGTTTTTAACTCAATTCCACTATTCTTTGGCATCCATGCGTAACATCATTTCTTCTGTTTTCTCAAGAAATTGCCATTTAATCCGCGGTGAGTCAGTGGCTTAATTCACAAGACAGGAATCAACGACCGAGTTGAAGTGAGTTTGTTTCATAGGGAACGATTTTCCAAACACCTATTACCATCTGCCTTTCCACCCACATGACCTTTAAGATCGCGCGCAATGTCGATTTAGTCACCACCAGGCATCGAGTAGTTATCAGAAGGCATCTTTCTCGGCATGAGGTCGACCTGTCTGTGATACGCATGCGAGCATGAAGTGGATCGTGCGATCGGTTGATATAATGCTGAGCTTCATAAGCCAATCCTCAAATCGCGCGACTTCTTTGATGACAACACGGAAACCTTCAGAGGTGGCAATGTCAACACCAAGTTGAGTGCATGGGCTACCAAGATAGGGAAATCTGTAGTCACTTTTACCGCACATACTATGTCGCAGCTACTGGAACCAGACCATCGCAAATATCAACGCGCCTTCCGCAAAAGGCTCTTGCGAGTTTCTCAGTCTTTCCAGTGAGGGTGCCATTATTTAGCCTGCAAACACGACTAATTTACTCGCTTCCTGATGTCGTCATGCATCAAGAACCGTTGCCATCCTGCCGCGTCGACTGAGGTGAACGCCCTAGCTTTGTTCCTAGGTTTTTTAATCAACGCGGTATTTTTTGTTTTGAACGACAATGAATGTACCTTCTTGATCGGTTTGTCGCGAGACCTCTCACTAGGAGAGATCGGGTAGGATTTAGCCTAGTGGAATAACTCCCACTAAACTTCATATACTTCTTTCTCTGATCTCAGAATTTCCATTTTGATTTACTGAAGATAGTACAAAGTATGTTTCTTCAAACACTCCTTTTATATTGTTTCCATGAAAAAAAGCAATATCGACAAAAGTTTATACTGAAGGCGAATATCGGAGTCCCCAAAGAATTGGATTTCACCGCGGACGAAAGCTAAGCTCTGGAAAGTGAGAAGCCGAGACCTATCAGTCTGGTTCAATGGGGATATTGCCAAGTATGGAACAGCAGACAAGAAAGCACGACCAAGTCGAGTTTCTGTCGCAATATCCATTGGAAAAGAGGACGAAAAGCACCACTTTTTCTACATCGCATTCCTTGATCTAGAGAAGTCTTTCGACTGTGCGTCAAGCCCATATGCATCATCAAGGAGATCCCGGTCGTTTCGCTCGAAACGACTCACCATAGGGTCAAAGCTCTTTTTGTTGTACAAGATAATGATCTCGGCAGTCCTCATGCGTTGTTCGGAGACTTGGATTCTTCCCATGAAAAATTGCGAACTCTTGGCCGCGCTGGAGAGAAGTCTCCGAAAAATCTTTGGCTCATAACCCCGAAATCTATGAGCGATATCATGGCCGTCTGGTTGTGGATAAAATCCGGCCCAATAGGTTGAGGTGAGTTGGTCACTTAATTCGTACGGACGAGGATGATCCAGCCCCAAAGACAAGGCAGACCCTGCCTGAGATGGAGCGATGGCGTAGGCCAGGCAACTTTTAGGGATATCGAATTGGTGGACCTCAACGAAAAACCGGGATGTCCAGAGTTCCTTATTAAGGCAGGCATAGACCGGACACTGGCTGCCACGCCGTTGATGATTATGATAGGACTTAAGAATTTATAAACATCCATAAATTAGTCTTCAAATTCAGTTAAGATATTTTTTAATAAAGAGGAGATAAATTCTACTTCTACGCCTTATCCTTGGCCGATCTTTTAAAAGAACGCAATTCGCTGAACACAACTTTAGTTCTTTCGTATGACAAAATATCTTCACTGTGGAGCATTTCAAACAACTCAATATTATCAGTTTGGGACTAATAACCTCCAAAGATACAGCGAGATATTGGGAAATGGAATCCCTCCACGTTTTGGCGCGAGTGTCTCACCCACTTTGTCAACACATTAACCACCCTCCCAGTTAATATAAGAATCACTTACCACTTTCGCTCTCACTCTGCTCGTATGACGCTGAAAAAAAAACACCATTGAAACGACATGAAAAGGATTTAAACATCTTTTTCCTCACCAGCGGGCACAGAAATAGATTTCGAGCGTTGTCGCATTTTGAGGTTAAGACGCTTTTCAATGGCACTTCAGAACACAATTCACACGGCTGCGGACTGCACTTGCACCGACAATTCAACTTTACAGCACTTTGAAATTACTGAAATTTACACCAATTTAAAATCGGGACGTTTTACACAAATCAAATTTGACGCCGTCACATGCAACACTCCCCACGCGTTCCGCTGATGCCTGTTATCAATACAACTGTCTACCCTCCGGCAAGCAACCAATGACAAAATAGCAAATGGGGATATGTCAAGAAAGCGCCATCTACACGCCAACACGTTGACTAGAGTGCCTTAAATCCTTTAAAGGAAAAATTAGACTTTTCGAAATTCTAATTTTACTATTTAAATTGATTGTATGTATTTAATCGGCGATTTGATATATGCATGCGTAGGCATGCAACAATTTTTTTCGTTTATGTGAAATACGATGAAAAACATGATATGACACCAGACTATTATTATTCAAACTATACAAACATTACGTTCGAAATAACGGAATGCATGAAAATATTTCATTTGAATGCTGTCCTAATCTGGCACTACAAACCGGCGTTTCGACAAAAAAATTGAAATTTTTGGTTAGAAATTCTACTGCAACTGGAATATTGATCAGAAACAGGAGTAGACACGACATGTTGAATAACCACTCTTCAATTCAAGTCTCTTCATCACAATAATTACATAAATCCGCTTCTCTTTTTTTACAAACGGGGTTTTATTTAGCTTATATGAGTCCTTATTTCGGAAACTACTTACCGCGTCTATCAAGAGTTTTTATGCTTTTATAGAAGTTTCTTATAATTAAAGGCCATTTTTAAGGTTTTGCTTGTGAAACAACATCCAGAGAGTAACATCATTCTACGTTGAGTTTAAGGGGGGTTCCTTATACACGCAAAAGTTAGGTGTAAATTTTTTTCACTGAATATAGTCATGTGTTCCCTATATTTACTTCAGATTCGAATTTGTCTTTGTGTTTATGATTCGCAAGACCCATTTGTTTCTATTGTTATGGAGAACTAGATTTTTGGATGTATCTTGTTGTCTTCCGTTATAACTTTATCCTTTTCTACTACGGCGAACACTTCGCCGATATATCGCGGCCATATTCTTGGCATTATTCCTTTTTCTTCGATGCTTGATTCGATGTACGTCATGGATATCTCCGTAACAAATGGTGACAGTGGACTCCCCATCGAAGACCCAGATGTGGTTTTGTAGAATTTCCTTCTAAAGATGAAGTAATTTTCATTCATGCCGCTGCTGCTTCTAATTGGTATATTGTTTGCTTCACTGGTATATTCGAGCATTTCTTTGTAAAAGGTGCTGAAAGCAGCCCGGACCGCCATGTAAAATAAGCAGGAATACGGACGTACTCTTCCACTGTATAGGATGCGATCACTTGGGCTATGGGACATTAGAATGAGTTACGGAGAGTTTTCAATGAGAAGGAGCAGCGGATTTAGACTTTTCCTTGGGTCTTCTTTTTACATCCTGTCTATACCTATTATAAAGCACTCTGATGGCTCTCACCATGTTTCCAATGACTTGGTGCACGTTGTGTTTATCCTTGATAAATTGTAATGAAAAATGCATTAAGACAGACTTTTAGGAAGCATCATACTGAAAAGTTTGGGGGAAATCCTACTATTATTATCAGAATATAGTAGATCAAATTTGCACCTTTCGTGTCACATCACTATTTCCCACAAGATGTTAGTACCACATTGAATTGAATATCGAGTATATTCAACGTATATTCACTACACATATCATAATAATAATCGTTGGCGCAACAACCCATATTGGATCAGGGCCTTGAAGTGTGTTAGAACACTTCAGTCAAGACCGTAACGGTGCACTAGGAGGCATTGCGCTCGCCCGAGATTATTACCCCGATTTGAGTCAGGTACTCATTCACAGCTGTGTCGACTGGTATCCGACGTCAAATCACGATACAAGTTCCACTGCCACCAGTGAGATTTGAACCGCGACCTTCCGTACGACAGCCTTGCGCTCTAACCACTCAGCTATCCGGATACACATTACAAACCATAGCCCACAATAATGTGGAGGCGCGAGCTGATTAACGAAGATTCGTCCGAGCTCCTCACCAGAATAATATAATTTACTACGAAGTGAAACTCACCCACCAGAGTGGCTCGCTTACCTGTTGGTAGCCGGGTGACAACCACGACCGCCAGAGCAATCGTGGAAGTTTAATCTAGAATTAGTTTTCAGAATAAATACTATTGAAAAAGTAACATCTTCTAATTATCTACATTCTCATTTACGTGAACATTCACTACACAAGTGGAAAATAATCAACACGACCTTCAATACTTGAAGCCCAGCTTCCGCTTTTCGACTTGTTTTTATTTTCTAGGTCATCAGAACTGAATATATCCCCTTAATAGGTCGAATTTTCCCCCCAGAAGAATATGATTAGAATCAATTGGGTATACACCAATTAGTACATGGCGGTCAAAGGGTAGTATAGGTTCCAGGGCGAAACGTGAATTGGTACCCACGGTGGAGCATAAAACCTGGGAAACGCCTGCTGAACCAACACCAATAGCTCTACTACTCTCTCCACCTCCACGTGGTGATCGCTGGGGGTTCTTTCTTTATGAAAAACTGCAGACGAAGAAGGATGAAGGCGGGTCTTCCGCGCCTAACAAAGAGACAAAATGTATTAACTGGTCCTCCAGGTTGGGGGTTGAGTAGGGCTGACACCCCTACACTGAAAACCGATGTTATGAAGCCACGCAAGGAGCCTCGGACAGGATGGATTTCAAAACGACGAACCCGGCAACGACAACGGATAAACGATTTGCGCATTTTCTCATGGAACGTGTGCTCCCTGTACAGACCGAAAGCTGCTGAGTAGCCCCGATACCTCCTGGGCGATATAGCAGCGTTGCAAGAGATGCGATGGCCAGGGACCGGTTTCCTGGAGAAGAGCCGATACACCATATATTATAGTGGCCATCCAGTAAACCATGTGCTCGGAGTACGTTTCTTAGTCAACCAAAAAATGAAACCTGCTGTTATCGGCTTAGAAAATTTAAGCGAAAGGCTATGCACTCTGCATTTGAGAGGCAAGGTCAGAAATATAAGCCTCATAAACGTTCACGCCTCTACGGAGGATACTGCAGAGTCGGAGAAGGATACCTTCTACGAGGCAGTTGAGCGGACCCTTGAAGTCCGTCCCAAGTATGGTATCAAAATCATACTTGGAGATTTCAACAGTCAAGTAGGGACGGAGCCCGTATTCAGGCGATACGTCGGCTCCCATAGCTTACATAA
This sequence comes from Hermetia illucens, assembly GCF_905115235.1. Lineage (NCBI taxonomy): Eukaryota > Metazoa > Arthropoda > Insecta > Diptera > Stratiomyidae > Hermetia > Hermetia illucens. The sequence goes on from NC_051849.1 coordinate 143,476,169, forward strand.
GGATACCAATGATAACGGACTGCGGATTATTTACTTAGCAGCATCGCACGAAATGGTTGTTGGAAGTACCTGGTTTGCGCGGAAAGCGGTTGACAAACAAACGTGGGCCTCTCTAGACAGGACCACTTTCAACCAAATTGACCCCGTGATGATCGAACGCCGCCACCTCTCAGCCTTGATAGACTCGGACCACTATCTCGTTGGCATAGTGCTCCGAGCTCGAATTATGACACCACCTACAATCCCCTCTGACAATCAGGTGAGAGTGGATACTGAAGCGATGTACAACACAGCCCTCCGCAATACCTATAAGGGTGAAATGGAATGGAATGGAATTAGTTAAATATGGAGGCGACCAGTTTCACCGAGTAGTTCATCAACTTGTGCTCAAGGTATGGGACAGCGAATCATTGCAATTGGCAACGAGGCATTATCTGTCTCATACATAAAAAGGGAGATATCACACAGTGCACCAATTATAGAGGTATCACGTTGCTGAGTACCATCTATAAGATATTCTCCACTATCTTGCTAGGCCGGATAGCCCCATACTCCCAGAACATCATTGGCCCATACCAAAGAGGCTTCACTCCAGGCAAATCAGCAACAGATCAGATTTTCTCTCTGCGACAAGCGATGGAAAAACTTTTGGAATATGGACAACAGTTGCACCATCTGTTCATCGACTTTAAAGCCGCCTATGATAGCATAGCCAGGGTAAAATTGTACACGGCCATGAGAGAATTCGGTATCCCGACGAAATTAATAAGACTGACTAGGCTGACAAATGTGCGAGGCCAGATAAAAGCAGTAGGATCACTCTCAAGACCATTCGACATCAACAACTGTCTACGACAAGGGGATGCCCTATCATGCGTCCTCTTTAACCTGGCCCTCGAAAAAGTGATCCGTGATGCTGAGGTAAATGCGAGGGATACGATCCTCTTTAAGTCCACCCAACTACTGGCCTATACTGATGATATCGACATCATGGGAAGAACGACCCGAGACGTACAAACTGCCTTCACCCAGATCGAGCAGGCGGCGATTAGCGCGAGATCTTGGGCTGCACATCAATGAAGGCAAGACAAAATATATGGTGGCAACGTCAGCACAATTTTTTCCGAAATTCCGTCACGTCGGCGAGGCACCTCTACGACCACGGGGCGCGCGTACATCTCGTGTGTCTTATTTGCATTTGTGGCCAACACCTTAAGAGAACCGCCGTTCGCACACGCTAGGGTGCCATGGGTGCCCTCCGGCGGTATCTAAAACCGAGGACTTTAGGAGCTCCATCCTGAAAGAGGCAATACATTAAATATATATAAATATAAATCTAGAAAATTTAAAGTATAATAGAAAAACCAAGCTCTCCGGGGTCCCGCTCCTGCCCAGCACCTGGTTTAACCTCCTTCTTTCCATCGCAAATCGTGGGCAGTGAAACATCACATGCTCTGGATCCTCCGGTATGCCATCGCATCTGGGACAGTTCGGAAAATCATCTAACCCAAAGCGGTGCAGATACTGTCTGTAGCAACCACCGTGTCCCGTGAGGAACTGGGTAATGTGGTAGCTGGTCTCCCCATGTTTTCACTCAAGCCACACCCTAATGTTGGGAATGAGCCTGTGCGTCCACCGACCTTTCGCAGACTCGTCCCATCTGCGTTGCCAGAGATCAAGCGACTCTGACCTTGCCGCATTTCTACGCTGTGCATGCCCCTCCATATGTCTTGCATTGTGCAGGACACTCATTTCTTTGGCCAGAATGTCAACCGGTATCATGCCTGCCACCACCAATACTGCCTCATCTGATGTGGTTCTAAAAGCACTGCAAACCCTCAAAGCCATCCGCCGGTAAACCGAGTTCACCTGCTTCCGTCTCTGAGAGTTTGCAAGCGCCTCTGCCCATACAGGCGACGAGTAGAGCAGGATGGAGCGCACCACTCCGGCTAGCACCAACCTCCGGCAATGTTTCGGCCCACCAATATTTGGCAACATTTTTGCAAGTACCGTGGTGGCACTGGCTGCCTTTTGGCGTGCATACTATAGGTGCGCTCTAAAACTCAATTTGGTGTCAATTATTACCCCCAGGTATTTGATAGCCGGCTTTGATACGACCGTATGTCCACCGACCTCCACTTTTACAGTGTTATTTTTCCTGCGTTTCGTTATTAAGACCGCTTCCGTTTTCGCGTCCGCCAAGGTCAGCCCGGCCTTTTCTAGCCAGGACTTTACCGCTCTCACTGTTTCTGTTGCATAAACCTCCACATCTTCTGGGTGTTTTGCTGCAAATACCACAGCTAGGGCATCACTGCCAGTTTCAAAGCTCGGTTGGGGATGCCATCCAAACCTGGAGCCTTGTTGTCACCGAACCTACCACATATTTCCCGCAGCTCCCCCGCAGCTACAGGCGGTATTATGCCGTCATTTAGCTGGACAAAAATTTGCCTTCCCTTATTTTCGTGGTGAGGGAACAGAGTAGTAACAATCTGTTTCAGGAGGCGCAACAGGTCACCTGGGGTGATTTCCGCAGCCTTTTCATCACCAATCACCCCAAGGGTTTATGTCGGCATGTTCGCACAGCTGTTTGAAGCAGTTCTTTTTGCTCCTCCGAATGGCTTCCTTTAGGCGGCCACGCAATTGCTTGTGTGCCTCCTCTCGACCGTCGCCACCGGGTTTTCCCCTGAGCCTCTGGCAAAGCCTCCTTGCCCGAAAACATGCGGCTCGCAAACTTGCGATTTCGTTGTTCCACCAGTAGTTGGGTTGCCTACTGGAGAGCAATCGCCTTCTGGGCATAGTAGCATCGCATGCTTCCGTCACCCATCGAGTGATCTGGGTGGCTTTCTCTCCAGGCGTACCATTCAGGGATATGTCGGATTTGAGCACCGCGGAAAACGTGTCCCCCTCGAACGCTTTCACTGTCCAGCCAAGCATACCACCCGGCATTCTGCGAAAACTCTTTTTCGAGCTCGATCCGCCCTTGATCTCTATGCAGATTGCCTGGTGGTCGCTGTGAGTATAGTCCTCACTGACATGCCAAGCGATTCTACTGGCTAAAGTGGCGCTCACGTATGTCACGTATGCGTATGGTAAGAAACCGTAAAGCCGCCGTCGCTTGACTTTTTTTAAAAAAGTTTGGGTGCAAGCCCTGCGAGGGGTCCGTGGACCAGAAAAGGAGTAAGTTGCTCCTCAATTGGTCCGGTCCTGCATTAAGTTGATGCGGACTTAGGACCCCCTTCATTTTTAAAACGAATATAATAGAAAGGGTGGTTGTTGCAGAAATAGTTGAAATGAACTTAATGGGTTTTCTTTTTTGCTGAAATCCAATGGCGAAATGACCTAACACTGGGATTCTTGAAGGCAATCGTTTTTCGTAATTCTCCGTGGTCAGCAAAGTTGAAAGTTTTCAGTTTTGGTTGGAAGTCAATTGATCAGTGGAAAATGGCAGATGAACAGGAAAAGAAAGCGGGCCATCCGCCAGCAGTTAAAGCAGAAAACATGCGTGTTAATATAATTCCAATGCTACGAGCATTAGTGGTGCCCCAGCACGAGGTAATTCCAATTATTCGCCACAAGCCGCATAAGTTGTCGCTTCCCCGAGAACGGGGCAAACGTCGGGAATCTCCTCGATGGCCTAGCCGAAACGACGATCGATTTTCTCCCGGATTTCGGAAAATTTGCAGGCGATGTGGACGGTGTGGCAATCCAACATAATATAGCTGATTATATATTGCATGACAATAGCAAGTTTCACAGTAATTGTATTGGAATCAACAAAGTTATAGTACATCAAATTAGTACCTCTCATGGGAGAATTACCAATTACTATGCACTCATTACCGATTGGAAACATTCATACTAGAAACCTACACTACAAATCATTTCATTACATTACCAACTACTGACACGAGTTTGCTATCTGGAAATTGGCTTTGTAAAACGCGTCGTCGGGTTAAGCACTGCGAGTTGTAAGATTTTGATGGAGCAATATGGTATGATTATATGCACTTTTTTTGCTTTCTACTTAATTGTAAAACTAGTTCATAAGAAAACATATAGTAACATCAATTTTACTAATAATTGCAAATACGGTCAAAGTTGTCTTCTTCGTTCGAATTTATTGCATTCGAAAAATATCAGGAAATAAAAGCACCACAATGTACCCATTAGACCGAAATACACTATACCCATGCCATATATAAGGCGAATGTGTTCTTGCTACCTATAAACTATTGTAAGATTTCTTTAAAATGCTTTTAGCTGAGAACCATTTACTAAATGTATTATTTACCAATTAGGAGCTGACCATGTTTCTTAACCGAACAGTGGCTAAAGAAGAAGAAAAAGATAATTACCAATTTCAGATACACATCACCTAAAATTATCAAATACTCAAACCACTCAGCATGCTGATGATTAGCTTGGTAGATAAAGGGACTTCGTGAAATCACAAAAGTTAAACGTTTTTCGCGAATTGTTCGTACTTAATTGGGGGCAATATGAGAATTTAGTGATTGAAAGGTTTTCGGTGAAACAAGACACAATGGAAATTTTGGAGAAAATTCAACGATTATTAACAAAGAGGGTGAAGGTTGATTGTACTCATATACAGTGGACTCATCTGAACAGCAGGAAACATGTGATTATCCTATTTTTACCTTTTCTAGTTATTTTTATATCAGGATTAACTAGTCAAGGTAGACGCACATATGTATATGTATGTATATTATTATTATTTTGTTGTTGTTGTTTTATTGTTTGTTGTCCTTGAAGAACTATTGTGCCCCTTTTACTGGTTATAGTGTACCTATTGATGATAGTGTCTCAAGCGGGCCTATAACCGTTAGGAACTTTAGTATGTTCCTTACTTCCAGATCTTTCAGCTTTGCATCTGGTATTAAGTATTCTCCCAGATGCCTCGACCTACTTTGCACAAGTGGCGAACACTGTCCCAGGACGTGTATAGAGGTTTCGCCATCTTCCTCACAAAACCTGCAGGCAGTGTTCGTACATATCCTTAGCTTCCCTAGGTGATAGTTCAGCCGACAATGAGTGAGAATTCCCACTATGATTCGGAGGTTCTTTTTGGTGAGGTTTAAACAACCCTTTGTGCGTATGGGTTCGTATCCCCCAATAAGCATCCTGGACTGCTCCTTCCCTGGTAGACCCGCCCAATATAGTTCCCTCAACCGTTTCTCTTCATTTCTTAGGTTCATAGCCATGAAACCGTTTCCGATTCCACAGTAGGGTTCTGGCCCGAATAAAGGCGTCAATGCTCCCTTCTTGGCTAGTTCGTCCGCTGCCTCATTGCCTTTCAACCCAGCATGGCCTGGAACACAAAGTATCCAGACCTTGTTGGCCGAGCCGAGTGTATTCAGTCTCTCAAGGCATTCTCATACCAGTTTAGAGTTCACCTAGTTGGACCAAGTGCCTTGATCGCTGCTTGGCTGCCCCCTATAGTTCCTTTGCAGATTAAAGGAGGCACATTTGTCTATGGCCTATATTTCCGCCTGGAATATGCTAGTGTGCCTGCCCATTGGCTCAAAGTACATTTTCCTCGGATCAATGACACCGGCACCCGCTCCCTCTGCTGTGAGGGATCCGCCAGTGTACCAAGTAATCAGTTGCTGGTTTAAGCCGTAAGTCGCAGCCACGCTCTCCTAGTTTGCCTTGTTACTCCAACGTGTTTCAAACTTCTTGCCGAAGTGAAACCTCGTTGTCATGTTATCCCCTGGTATCAGTAATTCGGGATAGCGCCTAGAAAGAATATCAATTTTCCTTCGATTTAGGGAGCTCCCCGCCTCATGTATATATGCTGATAAAGTTGCGGGTAGTCCCCAATTTAAATAGATATACTGTACATGCACAAGTGTACCATAGCACCAGCGGTAGTCAATTCAATTTGCATGCATCAGTATGCGGTAGTAGAATATGTTCGTTTAGGAAGAGCATATTTATGACTTTGATATATACATGTGTATATTTTGCAGTTTGGAAATGTTTGAAGGACTATTTTGAATTTTGAATTGGTGGACCTCGGCGCAAAACCGGGATGTCTGGAGTTCCTTATTAAGGCAGGCCTAGACCGGATACCGGTTGTTGCGCCGTTGATGATGATGATGATGATTTTGAATTTTTAGCTATGTATGATTAGAAAAACGTTCATAGGAAGTTTCTCACATAAGATGAACCGAAGCGTCGAGCTTTCAGCATTCCGACTTGTTCATGTTTACGTTGAAGACGTGCAGCTGTCAAATTGCAAGGGAAGCGTACCATTTTGCAGGAGATAAATGAGCTTAATACAAATGATATCACAGAAGAGATCACGTAAAATATTAAACTGGCCCAAGATTCGAATCCCGCTCAATTCAAATCTATTTATCTTGCAGTATGCGTGCGTTGTATCACCACCTAGATATAGATGCGAGTGAACACATTGTATTTAAGGATGAAGGGATCCTAAGTCCGCATCCACTTGTGTCGGATCGAATTAGTGACTGCAGGCTTAGGACTCCTCAATCTTTAAACAAAATATGTTCGGCTCTGGCCCAAAGTATTCGCAGATTTACGCTCAATATAATTCGCAGTCATGCCATGTTCTACGAATTATATAAAGAAGCATTTAACATCTGCTAGCCCCTTCGGTCACGCTGCTCCCAGGGCAGAGGTGAGACAGCGTCTAACAGTTTGCCTCTGCCCGGGTAAGAAACCTTATAGCCGTTTTCGCCTAATATCCGAGTGAAGTTGCACCTTGAGCGTTACTTCTGCCAAAACCGGATAAACATTGCCCTTGCCAACTAATTGCACTCTGCACCACTTCCACAATTTTTGCGTTTGGATCTGCAACACAATTATGTAGCAATATGTCGGAGATTTGCATTAACCCCGTTCACAAGCGGGGTCGGCTCGTCGTGATTGGTTTCGCCATTTTGTTTTATCAAATGCCTGATCTGGATGGAATCTCGAGGCTTTTATCTCCCATTCAGCGTATTAAGCCACGGTTGTTTCGACCGCCCTTTTGGTCGTTTACCATCGACTTCGATGTTAAGATCAATTTTGGCGAGTGAATTCTAGTTACGGCAAATTACGATACCATACCATCCAAGACGCCTCACTCGCAGTTTTTCCACGATCGGTGCAACGCCATATCGATTCGTGGATATTCTCATTTCGGATGTGATCAAAATGTGTCACGCTACTAGTCCAACGCAACATCTTTGTCTCCATTACCGAAAGACGACGTTCATTGTTTTTTATAGTTGGCCAACACTCAGAGCCATAGAGTGTGACAGGACAGACGAAATTGCGGTAAATTTTAGATTTGAGACGTTCGTTGATATCGATCACAAAGAATACCAGTTGTGGAACCTCACTTCATGTAGGTTGCGTTAATGCGTAAAGCAATTTCATAACGCAGTTCTCCATTGGCTGATAACGTTGATCCGAGGTATTTAAATCGCTCAATTCGGGGCAGGTCACTATCACTGACAGTGATTGTGGCGGTTTCATGCGGATCAGTCGTCAAAAACTCAGTTTTACTTAGATTCTATTTAAGATCGTATTGCATGAGGTGATCTTTCCATTTTTGGACCAGTTGCTCGAGATCATTTTTGCTATTCGACGCTCGGATAACATCAACTGTATAAAGCAGTGTACAGGGCGCTGGACGTTGGATGTCCCGTGTGACGGTGTCCATAACAAGAACAAAGGGGGGTGGTGAGAGGGCGTTTCCTTGAAGAACACCAACAGAGATACGAAGCTGTTTTGACACACCCGCCACGGTTCGAACTTCACTTTTCGGATCGGATTTTCTGGCGATCAAACGCTTTCTCTAGATCCAGAAATGCAGTGTAAATAGGGCGATGCTTCTCCCGGTGTTTCTCCAAGAGTAACTGTGTAGTGCGTATTGCGCCAGTAGTTCGGTAGTTCTTGACAAATTCGGCTTGATTGACGGTTATTTCAACGATTTCGAGAATACAATTGCCAAGAAAGCGTTCAAAAATCTTCATGGTATGGGAAAATAACCGGATCGGATGATAATTTGGACACTCTGCTGAACAATCTTTTTTTTTCATATTGGAACTGTAGTACGTTTTGCCAGTGAGATGGTGTTCTACCTTTCTGAATAACCCGATTAAAGAATTCACTGAGTCACAGTGTAGGGCCCCTGCTCTTCGCTTTCCAGAGCTCAGATGCGCTGTCGTCAGATCTTGTGGCTTTCCCCGATTTCATTCGTCTCATTGCCTCCTCGACTTCAGCTACGCTGATAGGTGGAAATACTCCAAATATCGGCAATGATTGAAGGATTGGAGGATGAGCAAATTCTTCAGTTGAAATCTGCACGAATTATTCTCGCCATCTATCCGTCGTGGCTCAACGGTTGGTAAGCAAAGTACCGTTCTTGTCATTCGATATCCTGTGTATGTTCGTTTCGGCTTTTGGCAAGTCGATACCATCCCGGGTGTCCAGTTTATTGTAAAGATTTTTGTAATACTCCGCTCGAGTGACGGCGATCACTTTCTTTGCTTCCCGGTTGGCATTCTTATAAATTTGCAACTGGCGAGTGTTTTATCGTCGAGAAACTTGTGCTTTTCAGGGACCTTTATTTGAACATCGTCATTCCAAAGCCATTCCAAAGTTGGTGACCCCGGGGTGGCAAAAGCCGCTTTATTGATTGTGTCTTTCATTTGGTTCCATGCTTCTGCCACATTCGTAATGGTTCGTAATCGTGCAGGTGAGATCATTTCTTCTCACGAAATCGCCACCATTTAAAGCTCAGTGAACTAGTACATTCCTCACGCTGTTTTATCGGTCACTTAATTCGCAGGACGGCAATCAACGGACGATGTTGAGGTGGGATGGTCTCATAGGAAACGGCTTTGCAATCAATGGCGATGGTGAAATGTCGGCGTTTTATGAGAATATAGTTGATTTGCGTTTTGCTGTTGTAAAATAGAAAATATGCTGGAAGCCATCGGTGAAGACAGATATTTGCATCAACATTAAAACACTATTATTTTAATTAGCAAAATTACTGGGCATTACACAAAATACTCATATTACCGTTTTTACACCTTTCGTTTCGGGAACGTTGTACTGACCGGAAGTTACCATATAGCTCGTTACCACTATTGCGTAAACAAAAGGTAAATTGTCGGATTGTTCTTTCACGTAGCCACGTAATATGTTCACTTCAGAAGCAAAGAATACTAAATCGTATGCTTTCACCTTGTTTAGATTCAAACTATTCGCCGGCATTTTCTTTCTGGCCATTTTTTTAATGGATATGTTAATTGGGCCGGTGAAATAATTGTTTTAGCATAAAAAATTTATAATTATTTTCTAAGGTGGGGAGTCTATTGCCTCATCTTCCCAATAGAGCGAACAGTAATATACTAATCGACTATATCCTCATAATACATCGGCATTTTATGACAATCACTTACCGCAAAGCCGTCCTCTATGAGACCATCGTTCCGTTCATTGCTGTCTTCTAAATCAAGCCACCAATAAAACAAGCTGTGGAACGCACTGTGCCGCCGTGAATTAAAAGGTAACAATTTCGTACGTAAGCTAGCAACGGAACGGAAGAATACTGCATATCGAGTAATGTTACATTCTCAAAGGTGGTGGGCACGCGTGGAGACTTATCACGAACCTCGGCGAGCGGGAAAGCGACTTCACAGACCGAAAAAGGAAGCCTGGGAGAGCTAACAGGTCTGTGAATTCGAAAAGTACAGAGAGTAACCGCACCAGGTGCGGAACTTTTACCAACAAGTCAGCAGTATGAAGCCTTACACACCTTGATGTTCATCCTGCCGCGAGACAAAGAGAGAAATCTGATTTCCGACAGAATGGGCAGATTGGAGCGATGGGTTGGGTACTTTGATGAACTATTGACCAACCAGAACATCAGGCAGTGCAGCAATTATAGAGGTATCATGTTGCTGAGTACCATCTATAAGATATTCGGCGCCATCTCGCTAGGCCGAACAGCACTATACGCTCAGAACATCATTGACCAACCAACCCACCATTGACATACTAAAGAGGCTTCACTCCAGGCATATCAGCAAGAGATCAGATTTTCCCTCTGCGGCAAGCGAAGGAAAAACTGTTGGAATATGGACATCGGTTGCACCATCTTTTCATCAACTTTAAAACCGCCTATGATAGCATAGCCAGGGTGAAACTGTACACGGCCATGAGAATTCAGTATCCCGATGAAATTGATAAGATTGACTAGGCTGACCCTGACCAATGTGCAAGGCCAAATAAAAGCAGCAGGATCACTTTCAAGACCATTCGAGATCAACAACGGTCTACGACAAGGAGCCGCCTTATTATGCGTCCTCTTTAATCTGGCCCTCGAGAAAGTGATTCGTGATGTGAGTGATTCGTAAGTCCACCCAACTACTGGCCTATGCTGACGATATCGACATCATGGGAAGAACAACCCGAGACGTACAAACTGCCTTCATCCAGATCGAGCATCAAACCGCACTAGTCAAACAGGAAGACTAAAGATAGGAGAATACAACTTTGAGACAGTTGATAATGTCTCCTATCTAGGGTCGAAAATCACAACCGGTAACAGCTGCGATGATGAAATCCGCGCACGGTTGTTGTCAGCCAACAGAGCCTATTTCAGCTTACAAAAACTGTTCCGCTCGAACGTCTCACTATAGGATCAAAGCTCTTATTGTACAAGACAATGATCTTGCCAGTTCTAATGTATTCCTCGGAAACTTGGTTTCTTGGCAAGAAAAATTGCGAACTCTTGGCCGCGTTCGAGAGAAGAATCCTCCGAAGAATTTTTGGCCCCCTACATGAGAATGGACGATTCCGTAGCCTACATAACGATGAAATTTATGAGCGATACCACGACCATCAGGTTGTGGATAAAACCCGGCTTAATATGTTACGGTGGGCGGGTCACTTAATCCGTATAGATGAGGATGATTCAGCCCGGAAAGTCTATAAGGGCAATATCTATGGTAAAAAAAAAAGACGAAGCAGACCCTGCCTGAGATGGAGCGATGGCGTAGGTCAGGACGCCAGACAGTTTTATTGATATCGAATTGATGGACCTCGGCGCAAAACCAGGATGTCTGGAGTTTCTTATTAAGGCAGGCATAGACCGGATACCGGTTGTTGCGTCGTTGATGATGATGGTTTCTTGCGAAAGGAGAGAAAGTGATTTTACTTATGCGGTTTCCGACCATTAGGAATGTCTAAGAATCATGGAATCTAGCCAAAAGCACGATTGACAAAGCGGCCTAAACCCTCGGGGTAACCCAGCCTGATAAGCGGATCATGACGATGTTGATGAAGTTTTTCAATAATAAAATGCTGGTAACTTGGCCAACTTTTTAAAAGTCAACATCAACGCACACAGGGTATCGAACACACAATAATTAGTATAATTCTTGACACAGTAAAGAAAGAAATTTTCAGAGAAAAAGGAAATATTTCAATTGATGCTAAAGAAGTAACATAAATAAATAGAATTAATAAACCTCCTAGAAAATAACACTTGTTGCCTAAATGACAAGAGTGACACACTGCTTACCGGTCGAGACAGGTGGCGGAAATATTTCAGGCAGATTTCATCTGAAGAATTAGCAAACGAATGAAATCGGGAAAAGCAATAAAGCTTGACGACATCGCAAGCAGACCATGGGAAAGCGAAGAGCTGGAAGTCAGCATGGAAAACATGGGTTCTTCAATCGTGTTATTGAGGAGAGTAGAATAACATACGACTGACAAGGTAGGTAGGTAGATACCAGTGGCCGCTACGAGGAGCCCAATTAGCGCTTTGGTGCGCCGTTTTGATACCACAAACTCCTAACACCGTGACTGTTGTTATGAGAGCAGGGAGGCAGAGTCCAGCCCGTAGCATTCACGAAGGAAAGCAGTTCTCCCACCCTGCAGCCAGAAATTTCTCTGAGGTCCCCAAAGAATGGTTTTCCCAGTGTCCGCAGCCTGACTCTAGCCAGAGCTGGGCAATCACAGAGAAAGTGCACGACTGACAAGAAAGCACTACCGTTCCAATATGTATAATAAAATGGAAGACAATTCTGCCAAATGTTTAAATGACCGTCTCATTCGATTGCTGTCCCATACTATGAAGATTTTTGAACTTATTCTTGGCAATCGTATTCGCGACATCGTTCAAATAACAGTGAATAAAGCGGGGATTATCAAGAACTGTAGAACTACTGGCACTATACGCTCTCCGCGGTTACCTGGAGTAATCTGGTGAGAAGCATCGTCCTCCCTACATTACATTTATGAATCTAGAAAAGGCGTTTGACCGTGTACCAAACAAATTCATCTGGTATGCTCAGCAGCTACAACTAGTGCCAGAGGAACTCATGCATTGAGTTGCCCTACCGCGACCCGAAGAGTAAAATTCGAAGTGCCGCAACATACACGCGTCTTCGATGATATGGACATGTAATAAATGAAGTGAAGAAACAACCAAAAGGTTGATCTAAACAACTTTGGCTTGACACCGCTCCACGGTGATTTGAAAGCCCCTCAACTCGCTCAGATCAGACTTATAACCACAAACAGCTGAACTGATCAAGACGAGCTGACCCTGATTCTCAACGGGACATCGACTGAAGAAGAAGATGTATGTAATATTATCTACATTAAGGGGGTCATCCCGTGTGTCGGGTTGGAGAAATCGATTTTTTTTTGCATGACTTGTATCTATATATAGTGGAGAATATGTGGGCAAAGGGATTTTCCGATATTCCGAGTCCTTCAGAAATTACAGGGTTAAACAGGTAAGGAGTTTGCAGCCGCGGCTAGAGTACTCGATGAGAAATGAGCATGGAATCTTTTTTTACCTGTTAGTTTTTTACCTGAGCCTTATAAATTCGAACACAAGTATAAATATAAAAAGATGGAAAACCAATCAACTGTCTAAACTTATTTGCTTTTTGGAATAAAAAGGATAATCCAGTCTAGAGTGAGCACTGAAAGGCTTTCAAGCTATACTCAGTTATTTTTTGTTGTAAGTATTGTGCTGTTTGTGTGTTCAGTGATTTTTTTAAATGGATCGTACGAAGGAAGATCGCTTTAACGTTCAACGTCATGCTCGCACTAAAAAACGAGTATTTCATGGGAATCGATAGTTATCAGTGAAGAAAAAGGACGTCGCATCAACATCAGCAAAGAAACTTTTAGCAAGCATAAACATGGATGTTCCAATTGCGAGAAGTTTTGTATATTGTATATTGGATTTTGGTGGAGTTTTCTCCGGTATTTCTGCAAATTTCTGCAAATAATAAAATATACGTAGTAGTAAAAAAGGAATACGTAGGACATGTCGAGAAAAGAATGGGAACGCGGCTTAGAAATGCAAAGAAGAATCACAAATGCATTGGTGGAAAAGGGGCCGGAAAACTTACTGATAAGGACCTCACTACATTTTCTGGGTTGACTATTCGTCGACACGCAAATTCGATAGAAGGAATGAAGCAAGAAATTTGGGAAACTTTCTTCCATAAATGTTCAACAGACGAAAATCCTCAGCATCGAAATTGTTCAGCAGGCGAGGACAGTTGGTGCAAATGGCGCAATGCGGAAGCTAAAGGAGAACTGGATAGTTTTCACCACGAGAAGGCACCTTTGACTGAAGAAGTTCAAACAGTCATCAAACCAATCTACGAAGATTTGTCACGAGATGATCTCTTGAACAGATGTTTAGGACCAGAGACCTAGAATAACAATGAGTCGTTAAATGCATTGATCAGAACTTTCGGTCCTAAACACCTTCATTCTGGGGCCAAGGTCGTAGAAATAGCCACTTTTCTCGCTGTAATTATTTTCAATGAAGGATTCAATGGCATTCTCAAAATCCTAGTGGCAATGGGATGTCAAGTTGGTCACATATGTCAGGTTTATGTCGACCGCCGTAATGAAGCGCGAATTTGGCGGTCCGAACGACGATCGACTGACCTCGCTAAAAGAGCCACAATTGACACCAGAGAGCAACAATCGCCCTTACAAGACTTTTTTGAAGAAACGGAGGGTGCTCTCTATGGACCAGGTATAGCAGCTAAATGGTGAGCTAAAATTTTACTGTTGATAATCACATTTAAATTTTCAAATGCGTTTTTCTCGAAACTGCATCTTGAAAATCGGCTGCCACCATAGCTCAAAATCTATCCAACCAAATTCTTTGAAATTTTCACGACTTCTTTAGTACATATTTCTACGGTCCGTAAACTAGGATAATTGGTACTGGTAGGGGGGGTAGTTTTTTTTTTATTCATAAAAAAGCCGTAAAAAAACACCAAAATTCAAAAAATTAAGTTTAAAAGCCCACCAAAAATTTACCTTTTAATATTTTCTAATTATCCTAGTTTGCGGACCGTGAAATATTGTCCTCATTAAAATTCCGTTTAGGTTTTTTCCCTCAGATGAACACAGCGCCCTCCAGCGTGGCAGCAGAAAAACATCTTTTTTTGGAGATGGGTGCATAAATTAACACCTATTCCGAAAATTAGCTATGAAATCAAGCTGAACAATTTATCACATATACTAGAGATATTAATAAACATATGGTGAAAAAATCACGTTTCTATCTTTATCCAGTCCTTCAAAATAATTTTTCAAAAAAAGGCAAAAAAAAACGGCCTTCACACGGGATGACCCCCTTAATGGGCTATTATTCTTAGTTAACGTCGAGAATCATACTTTCCTCGGAAATTTTTCTTGCAGGTATAATAAAAGATTAAAATAAACCGAGTATTGCGTCACTAGTATGTCTTTAATTTACTATGCTATCACAATATTTGCGCAATATGAAGTAAAAAAATAAATTCTCACAAATGGTATGCACAGCTTAGAAGCAGCGACTCTCGAAAAACAAGAAAATATATGAATTGGGATGACTTATTTTAGCATCATATCCTACAAACGCGCTCTATCCTCCTAAACTTTGAAGTCATCTGAACAATAATGGAATTAAGCAAAAGCTTATCTTAAAATACTGACTTTCGAAGTGACAGGAGTGGGACCTCTTTTATCTCAAACTTTAATCTTCGCAATAGTTTTGAGCTGTGGGAGCTGCTCCAGGTGCAGACTTTCATAAAACGTACCCTCTGCTTGCCACTCCTCGTTATTCTTTTACCCTGTGCCGCTCAATGGCTCCGTACTTTCTTGTGTCACACAATACATTCCTGTGAGTACGCCACACTATGAAGTTCCTTCCCTAGAAATTTCGAATCTTTTTCACATTAAAATATCTATTCTTCCCCTAAAAGTTCATCCCGTGATATGGAGTATCCGAAATATACTTTGCGGCTAACAATTGCTATTGGTGTAGGTATGGGCATTTATATGTGAACTTGGTGATATATTTCTTATGTGACCTATTCCTTTTTAACGCAGGAGATGACATTAAAGCGGAATGGTCTCGAGCTTGTGGCGAAGGTATAAATAGTCGACTTCCTAACCACACTCGTTACATGGGAGAGTATGCGGAGGATTTCAAATGTAGGTCACATTCCAGAGAAACTTCATTCCATGGGTAGTTTTCGTGACTTGAATTGCAAAATTTCTGATACTAATGCAGATAATACTAATTGCATTCGATGTTCAACCAGCATTATCGACAGCTATCGTGGGAACATCTTTAGTGGCTATGCGAGTCTTGTTTAGATGAAATTGACGATGTGCTGACGATCTGTATATATGAATATGTGAGTAGGAATGTTCGGGTACATATGAGCCTTCAACATGAATAAAATTAAAATAACAAATGCTGTCTTTCCATAAGCAAATATCTAAATACACGCATAGACAACGTAGGGAATATTTGACTTTGCATCGGTAACGAAATATAGTACATCGATTTTGGAATCCTTGAACTTAGACTCACTCCTCTTTCGTGTAGCTCTGGCTGTAAGGCTTTCAGAAACCAAGTTCTCCCTGCATAAAGTTCAAAGTCAGTGGGACTTCGTAGAATTAAAATGCCTACCTACGTACATATGTAGATCCCGCAAAATCTTAAAGCCCAACAGGAACAACAATCACATAAAAAGCCACATATTTACGTAATAATCTCGACCGTCGACACAACTTAGTACCGAAACGTGAAATTGGAAGTTTTGCTCTCTTGTGGCCAATAACAATATCGCCATTAGATCCATTCCCTTGGGATATTTTCCTGATGCTATAACAATATTGAATTTTAATAAAACGCATCTGTTAACATGAAAAATTTTTTCCTCCGAAGTACTTTTGGTGAAGATGGAGGATTGTTTATCTTATTTTCCTTTTTGACGCTTTACTTTAACGCTGCTGGTTATATAATATATTGTTTGGGAAGTGAATTGGTGGAATCGGATTTAATATTTCAGGAGGCATATTGAAGATATTTATTGAGAAAAAGAGATGAATTCATTTCAAATTCCGATTGGCTTTATTATATTCGATAATCGATATTACTTACAAAATAAACATTACATAGCACTTGTACATTATAAAACTTGGAGCTTCTGTAAAACACTGGAACACAAGTTTTCCATTTTATAGAATTTCAAAGGGACCTAAAATTATTTAACTCGAAAATCTCCTTGAAGAAACAACGTTTATATTCAAGTGAAACATCTATTATTCACTGTTGGCTAAATTGAAAACCTAAAACCCGATTGGAAAAGATGGAAGCGATGCCAAAGTAGGAACTCAGGACTCCGTTCATCCCTAAACAAAAATTCAATGCGGCTAGGTTAAGGTTTGAACAAAGGCAGTTTTCATACTGGATTCAACCCGCACCCTCATTATGTTTGCGATTATATATAAAGGAGTCCCCCTGATTCGAGGACCTAAATGAAGGAGCGTTGATGAATTAGATCTGCCCTGGCCGAATCCATCACGATTTTATCAAAAATGGAGTACTTAGTTCAAAAAGAAGGGTTCTTCTATCACAAACGTTTGTTACGTACGTAACAACTGTGGCTCCACGTTGGGCGCCAACTCTGTTACGATGAGAGTCCAGCGTTGCATCAAATTGCTCCAACACCGTCACCAAGGTTGTCAACCAACCAAATTCCCCCAACAGGTTTGCCAGTCGTGAACACCGACTGCGCGAGAGAATATATGGGACTGGACGGCACGTGCTGGAGCTAACTTGAATACTCGCAGTTCGGCGAGATGTGGGCCGGGATTCTTGGTTCTCACATATTATCTCCCTGTAAAGACTTAGAGATTTAATCACGAAGTCAACAAAACAAAACCCACCTGGGGTAAACCACTTTAATAGAAACCTGAAGATTCGAGACCTAATGGCCTGATAAGGGAGGGGACTAACTCACAAAAACCTAACGCGCGAGGAATGGGCGGGGAAGGATTAGCTCTCTAGGTCTTCCTTTCTTCATCATGGGGGCAGATGATATGGCGGCCCTGCGGCAACCCACTTTAAACATAAAGGGGTTTAACCTTAATGAATCGGACGATCAACGTTTCCCGGGAGAGGGTTAGGGAGCAATAAGAAATCTAGAGCATAAAACATTATAATAATTATTCCTTTTATATGTACTAAGACAAATAAAATTTTTTTTTTCTAAAAATAAAACAGTAAATAAAATTTTCAAATCCCTCCAGACAACAAAAAACTTTCTTAGACTAGAAATTTGTTGGTGTTTCGTTAAAATATGTTTAAATCTGTAATTTTCTTCCTTCCATATACTTTTATTTTTTTTATTTAAATCTGTACCATCATTTAAGTATTTGTATATATATAATATAGTTTAGTTATCATAGAACGACGTTCCTCCTTGCCTTCTTAATATATTTGTTTTCTTAATTCTCTCTTTATTGTTATTTAAATGTATATTCTATGCTCAAGGCGTACTGTCTCTCGTTGTTTTTTTTTTTTTTTTTATGATTTATTTTAATATTCCTTATTTAAGCCGCTTGTATTCATTATAGATACGAATTAGAAACAAGACAATTTTTTTTCCTCTCTAAAAATAAAATTTTCAAATTCCCACAATCCCCAGCAAATAAATAAGGAACATAGTCCCATGTTCTTCATGGAAATTATACAAATATAATGATAAGACAAATCGACACAACTAGAAATAATTATTAGCAAATTTATAACAAAGTATGACAATCAGGATAGTCAGAATTTGTCCTCACAATTACCATATCATAATTTCTCACTCAGGATTATCCAGTCTTCATATTCATCGCTTGGGGAACTTTGTCCTTGATGGAGTTAATGTTGTCGTCGACATGGGCCTTTTACTCTGGACAATGGTTAGAATCGCAATGGATTCGGTGGACGATATTGTCACTGCGGACATGGCAGTCTCTTCATTTTGTACCGCTACCACCGCTTTACTACTCACCTCAAGCGGTCAAGATCAAGATGCTATTGGGGCATACCACGAAGTCTGCGCCAGATACGACCGGATTTAGCTCTCTTTGGGGCTGAATTGAATTGCCTTTTCTATTGAGCTTAAGATAGAAAATTATTGGACACTTGTCAAAGTGATAGTGCAGCACAACTTATCACAAATAATCGGGAAACACGTATGGAAATGACGACGTTTGCTTTTGCACTCGATAGGAAAACCGAATATGTCTAATACAACGGCGATCCGCCGTACGCAACGTCCCAGCACACACGCACTTGACAACCTTTTTCTCCTTTTTAAGGTTTTGTGTAAACAGTAAACCTCATTAAAATCGGTTTACTGTCTGTCCGTCTGCCTGTCTGTCCGCCACACGCATTTTTCTCGGAGACGGTTATAGCGATTGACACCAAATTTGGTAGAAAGGTGGGAACTGTGAACGCTCACGCATATAGTCAGTTACATCCATTTACGTTGAATTTAAGGGGGGGTCCCTATACATGCAAAAGGGGGGTGTACATTTTTTCTTCATCAAATATAGTCATGTGTGGCATCAAATTAAAGGTCTCGGTTAGTACTTTTCTTAGCCGGTGTTAGTTTTGACATTTGTTGAAAAGGTGGGGAGTGCGGGGGGTTGAAAGTGGTCATTTTTTAAACGAACCCATTCTCGGAAACTACCCAACCGAAAAATCTGAAAAAAATTAGGGGGCTGCCACTATATGGTACCTAGGCTCCGAAATACCCTCCATACCGATACCTGTTAAAATAGAGTTAGTAATAGTACATTACTTGATTTTTTAGTAATTGGTAGGAAAACCCCCCTTAAGTTCACTCTAGAATCACGAAATTTTGCTGTAATATAGGCTACAGCATAGAGCATGATCTTGCCAAATTTGGTGAAAATCACACTACAACTAACAAAGTTATACTAGGTCAAAGCTGTCGTTCTCTGCAAATTCAAGACTATGAATGTAAATATTACTTGAAATTTTCCCATGTTTAAGGTTTTGCGCGAAAAATATGACCCCCAAAAAGTGTAACAGGTCTCGTTCTCAGAACCTGTCCAACCGAAAAATCTGAAAAAATCACAGTGGTGCATCTCCACGAAATCTAGGCCTCAAAATACATCCGGTTCCGATATTTGCACAAATAAAGTAAATAATAGTATATTTCCACTTTCTTTGAAAAATAACCCGGCAACCCCCTTTATGCTCACCCCAGAGGTACAAAATTCGGTATGGGGGTAAGGGATAACATAATGCACAACTTGTTCAAGTATAAAGGAAATCCAACTATTATTAATAAAGTTATAGGGGGTGAAACTTTGTAATTTTTTGTGAATTTCGTGCATTCTAAAACTTGCATGACGTCATCATCACATATCAATTCGTCAATACCACACCGAAGGGAGTTCGTATGAATGGGGTCGCAAAAACTATTTTGTTTTAGTTTTTTAATCCTTTGTGTACGAATATCAATTACGCTAAACAGACGTGTGTGTAGTAGGTATACACTATATATGCGCGCTAATGAAGTTTTCGGGTAGTGTCTAATTAAGATAGATATACGTGCTATATATGTACATATGTATGCTTTTGTGCACAAAGTAAATCGGAAATATGGGTACGATCAATTTATATACGTGCATATATATGTAAAGTATTCGGAAATAGGCAGGGTGAGGATAATATCTATGGCTGTAATATGTACGTATGTTTTGTAGTTTGGAAAAATATGAAGAATTATGTTAGATTTGTAGCTATAAAGGGATAGAAAAATGTGCATTGAGGTTTACATATGATGAACACAAAACCTTTATACCCGAAGCGGCAGCTTCCGGTATTCCGACTTGTTTTCTTTTTTCCGAAAAAACAATTCCCCAGCCATGTAGCGCGGCAGAGCAGGGACGCCACATGTGCAAATTTCCCTTACGTGGCCGAAGTCCGAAGATTCAAATCCGATCTTTAGAAGTTTAATTTCAAATTGGAATATTCGAACCTCAAAAGCGGAGAAAGTTTCTTACCAATTGGTTCAGTTCGTCATCAAGAAGATGCAACCTGGAAACTTCGTCTTGCAACTCGTCGTCCGTGTCAAATCGTTGGCCGCCTAGGTGCTCCTTCAACTTCGGAATCTGAAACAGATGAAAATCGCTGGGTGCAATGTCAGGGCTCTAAGGAGGATGGGCAATGACTTCCCAGCCAAATCCCTGGATTAAGTCCTGTGTTTGTTGCGAGACATGCGGACGCACATTGTAGTGGTGCAGTCTTACGCCTTTAGTGAGTTTTCCCTTACGGCGATTTTGGATTGCCCGTCTGAGTTTTTTCAAGGTCTTATCGAATTTATTGTGATCCTTCTAGGCATAAACTCGACAAACAGTACACCACGCCGCCGGGTCCCAAAACACCGTTGACAACCTTTCCTGCTGAAAGCTTCTGCTTAAACTTCTTTGGTTAGGGCGACTCGGTGTTTTTCCCTTCGCGAGATTGTTGTTTTATTTCCGGAGTAACATATTGACAGCACGTCTCATCCGCCGTAACAATCGAGTCCAAGAAGTCTTCCATATTCTCCCTACACCATTTGCGGACATGTTGAATGCTTACACATGTTTCCCCATACACTTCACTTAACTAGCGATGAATTTCCATGGGTGGTAACTTTTTTGGGTCAAAAATTGGATGACCGCGCGAACTTTGCGCCTGGCAGTGACGGTGATGACGGTCTCTATGACTGTTAGGCCGGTACTGACCGTCGCAGTTGGGCGATTGTTGTTTGGATCGGTGGTGGAATAACCGTCGCACAAGGCAGTGTTGCCAAATTTCGCCTAGCCTCACGTGCGGCAAAATTACAGCGTTGGGAACCTTTATTTTTGAAGCAACGCTCGTAGATATGGAGTTGAAAAGACTACACAACGCCCTCAAGGCTGTTCAGCTTTCATTGCAGATCGCGATACGCCTGTCCCTCAATCACTTATCAATCACACAGAAGGTCGCTATTAGGATCGTATATATTTTAGTAAGAAAAACCGTTGTAAATTGTGCCAACGAAAAATACCACCTCTCGTTTTTATCTCAGAGGTAGACTTCTGCTCCAGAACTTTTTCTGTTCTGTAAAAGATCTTTCCATATACAACCATGCATGATTTCCATAGACCGTGGGGGCTCTACCTCTTTAATCGAAAGTAGTTTGTTATCTAAAACAACGCTTGGATATTTCAGTTCTTCAGAATTCTCCTTTAGCATCGCTGCACAAATCTGCAACTGTTGCTCTCGCAGTGTTCCAGTTTTTCTTGTAACACCTTCATGAAGAAATGTTTACAGAAACCGGCAATTCATTTCTGGCTCAATTCCATCATTTGTTCTCCAAGGTAATGTACAGTATATATATTTATAGCGACCTTCAAGGGACCAGTGAAATTCGGTCGTTATAACCGTAGGTCAGTATACTTGGCTGTTGTGCGTGAAGAAACACGGTCCCAAGCTTTTAAAATTAGAACAAGTCGGAATACCGGAAGCTCTTGTTTCGGGTATAAAGGTTTTGTGTTCATTTTATGTAAGAAACTTCAACGCACATTTTTCTATTCCTATATAACTACAAATCCAACCTAATCCTTCATATTTCTACAAACTTCAAGACATACGTACATATTACATCCATAGATATTATCCTCACCCTAAACACACAAACTGCCTATTTCCCAATAGTGTACATATATATGCACGTTTATAAATTGATCGTAACCATATTTCCGGTTTACTTCGTACACAAAAGCATATATAGTACGTATATTAAATACGGCTGATTTAATGTCCAAATATATCAATCTGAATTCGACACTAGCCGCAAACTTCATTAGCACGCATATATAATACTATATTACCTACATACACACATGTCCGTTTAGAGTAATTGATATTTATATACAAATGACTAAAAAACTAAAATAAAACAATTCTTTGAAACCCCATTCATAAGAATTGAATCATACAGGTTGTAAAGTGCACGAAATTCACAAAAAAATGGTAAAGTTTCACCCCCTATAACTTTGTTAATAATGGTTGGATTTTCTTCAAACTTGTTGTTTGTTTGTTTTACACAAAACCTTAAAAATAGCCTCAAGAATATGTATTAAATAATGCTGACGTCATCTAGACTTTTGGGTTGTTTTCATATTCGGGTAGCCATTTAACTTCTTTAAAACATCGAGGCCGTTTAGCTTTGCCAACAACCATAAATTTAAATTTTCCTGATCCAGTCATATTTGCTGCTACAAGATCACTCAATTTTTCTTTGGAAAATTCACCTTCAACACACTTTTCTCCTTGAAATTTCGTTGTTTTATCTGACATTCTAAAAAATAAATCGATTTCATCTCTATTGAAAATTTCTTCGCCTTTGTATCATTTTCTTAAATTCGGCCATACTGTGGCTATCCAATCGTTACAGATTCCTTCCGGTGCATCTGTTGCTTCTCCACTTATTTTATCAAATCAATGTTGTGCCTCTTTTTAATTCGTTGTATCCATCCAACGCTACCCTGTTTTCTTAAAATGTTAACCCCAATCAAAACAAAAATTTCACTCTTCAAAGTACCTACCGAGACCAAAAAAATTGATGCCAAACTGACCACTGAACGGAACACTGAATTGATTGCATACGTTCTGTTGGTCTGGCTTTTTATATCTCGGTAATTCCCCTAATTTGATTATTCCTTAGCGTTTAGTTAATGCGCTTATGAGTCCGCCGTTATAACATTCAAATTCAGCCAATTCATCGCTGAATTTTTCGTCGCTATAAAAGGTTTGTCGTATTATCCGATGTCCTTATAAACAAAATGTACTGTATTTTCAAGAGAATTTGTTTTGGCTCAACTTCGGATTTCTAGAAATACCGTCTTGTTTTGTAGAGAGTTCAGTTCGACTTGGTCGCCTCATCCCATCTAAGGACCCTATATAGCCTTGAACTCTCCCTCTTTTGTCTTACAGCTTTCAACATTCTGTAAGGATGTTCTGGAGGAGCCTAGTTTCGTTTTTTTACAAGTCTCTTATATATACGCTATGAGTTCCTGTAGTTTAACCAGTCTTAATTCTTATTACGAGTGCGATTTAGAAGTGACCTGGTTGATTTCTTGGGGCCGGGACCATTTTCCTGCCACAAACTCCGAAGAGTGTGACTTCAGCCGGAAGAATAAGTAGAGCTAAATTTAGCCAACTCAGATCTACAAATCTTTGTAGCGCTTACGAATGGTAGCAGTTTCTTCACCACTTCAAACTGCTAACCCGAAAAATCGGGGCCATACGGATACTCTATTCACTTAGAGCCGAACAGAAGGATCATATTCTACAGGCATCATTTCCTGCGCATCCCGTATGGGTTGATGAGCACGGACGACTGCCCAGGAGGAACCACTTCCTGCTAGATAATCCAAGGAGGGTAGAGATCAGGTCGCAGGTAGCGCAAGGATCCATCTTTGGGCCAAATTTCTGGAACGCTTCGTACGATAGTCTCCTACGACTCGACATGCTAGAAGAGTTGCGCCTGGTGGGCTATGCAGATGATGTTTGCGCTTATTGCCGGGCGCATTGCCGAACAGATGCAAGGTAGGCTTGGCATGATGCTAGGATGAAATGGATGACTGCTTATAGTTTTCACCTTGCGGAAGAGAAGAAGAAGAAAAAGCCCTCTAATGGAAAAACTTAATCCATGATGTTAATAAAATCGATTATAAATAATAAAACTGCAAGAAAATGAAATAATAAATATTGATTTTTGGCCTCTGTATAAACTGTCCGAAGTGCACACCAAATATTTTTTCTGGTTATTCTTTCATTAAACTTGATCAAGATAACTAGTACCTAATTGTAATAACATAGAAGTATCAGTGATCGTCTGCTGTTTCTATAAACGCTGAAGTTTCTGATGTCTGTTTTTGCAAAAGTTTGAAATCCTATGACTCAAATATTGCCCATGAGAATTCATACACTACCTAGCTGAATAGCTTCTTTCAGGTGAAGATGAATGACCTATTCCGAACACGGTCGTGCAAAAAGAATGCAGTCTAAAAACGCCGAGTAAGTAACTTTCTTGCACAGAAGCGCCTAGTACACAATTACTCCAAAATCAAAATCATTTTCATTGCACAGTTTCGAAAAATAGCTTTCAAGGTAGGTAGGTAGGTATCAGTGGCCGTTCCGAGGAGCCCAGTTAGCGCTGTGGCGCGGCGTTTTGATGCCACAAACTCCTAAGACCGTGACTGTTGTTATGAGAGCAGAGTCCGTATCATTCACGAAGGAAAGCAGCTCTCTCACCCTGCGGCCAGAAGTCTCTCTGAAGTCACCAAAGGATGGTTTGCGCATTGTCCGTCGCCTGATTCTAGCTAGAGCTGGGTAATTGCAGAGAAAGTGCATCAGAGTTTCCCTTTCTTCTCCGCAGCTTCAACAATGCGAATTGTAGGGTATGCCGAGCCTGGCGGTATGGTTACCTATGGGCCAGTGCCCCGCGCAGACCGCTGTTGTCTTGAATGTATTTGCACGCGTCTCGTCTCGCTTTCGTGATCGGGCTATATTATAAGCGGGCTAAATTCTCCTTGACTTGGCATAGTTCGTAAGTCTTCGCCATCTCAGGCCGCGACTGCCAGGTAGTGCGAGTAGACTCCGCCCTGACAGCCGCCAACGAAACACCGGCTGTATTCACCGAAGAGCTGCCAAGAGTAGACCCTCGCCAATCCGTCAGCCCGCTCATTCCCCACTATGTTCATATGCCCAGGAACCCCGAAGAACCTTGAGCGTGCCGCCCAGACGGTTCGGCACGTCTCTGCACTGCCCCACCAGCCTGGAAGATGTCGGCGCTGAGTACAAGGCCTTGATGGCCGCTTGGCTGTCGGTCGGAATGGCTATGATACGCTTGTGGCTCGAATCTCGCTCCAGCCATCGACAGACTTCCAATACCGCCAGTACTTCCACTTGGAATACTCTGGTGAAACCTGGCAGACTATACGACTTGGATACACCGGGTGTATTCGAGAAAACCCCCGCGCCGACTCCACAGGCCATCTTTGATCCATCGGTAAAGAATACTGAGTCATAACCCTGCAACACGTCGCCGGTTTTCCACTTTGCCTTGGTTGGAAAGTCCACAGCATGAAGTTCAGCTTGCGTGTGGCATAGTCCGTGTGGAATGCGCAGATGTTACTGTGGCCGTAGGACTTCGCTGCCCAGCATCCGGACTCACGTAGTTTGATGGCACTGCACGCCGCAATGTATTTAATGCGGAGGTCTAAGTGGAGGAGATACAGGAATACATTGAGAGCATTTGCCGGACAAGACTGCAGAACCCCACTAGCACTTGCACACGCGGTTCTATGAATCCTATTAAGCTTCATCCTGTTGTATTTTTTCTCAAAGCCTGCCACCATACAATAGAGCCGTACGTTAGGATCAGGTGCACTACAGCGGTGTGCATCCAGAGAACCATCCTCGGCTGGAGATCCCGTTTCTTTGCAAAGGCTTTCTTGCAGCCATGGAAGGCTATACAGGCAGAAAAATCCTTATTCTGCATTAACATGCTTACCACTCACCGCAAACTCCAAAGCTTCAACAAATATATAACTTGATTTTGCGTATCAACATCGTCATCGTGTACAAGTGGTTTACACTATCCACGGGCGCGCAATCAAGTTGTCAAGCAAGTTGTTGTGCCACTTGTCGGAACCTAGCAGAAACCAAATCCAGACCTTCCTTAAAGATTCATTTAGGATTGATGACAATCGACCTTAATGGAATCTTTGAACGAATGATGCTTCAAAATTCCTCTATAGGAAGCTTGATGGAAGTACACGCGTATATAGATTTTAATTCTTTTATTTCTATTTTCAAACTCCCAGAAACGTACGAGGTGAGCTGCAATGTATAATGAACATTCTACGTTGACGAAGTTGTTACGATGTGAGTCAGGCTTTGCATCACCAAGGCACCAACACGGTCACCAAGGCTGTCAATCAACGAAACTCCCCTAACAGGTTGGCCAGTCGTGAACACCAACTGCATAAGGTATTATATGGTGCTGGAGCTAATCTGAATGCTAGTAGTTCGAGGGTCGAGGTTCTTAGTTTTTAAATATTATCTCCTTGTCCGGACACAGAATTGATCACGCGCCTTTACTCAATAGTAAAACAAGTCGGAATACCGGAAGCTCGCGCTTCGGGTATAAAGGTTTTGTGTTCATCTTATGTGAGAAACTTCAACGCACATTTTTCTGTCCGTATATAGCTACAAAGCCAACATAATCCTTCATATTTTTACAAACTACGAGTCATACGTACATATTACAGCCATAGATATCACGCTCACCCTAAACAAACAAACTGCCTATTACCGAATACTGTACACATATATGCACGTATATAAATTGATCGTACCCATATTTCCGATTTACTTCTTATATCTATTTGAATTAGGCACTACCCGCAAAGTTCATTAGCATGCATCTATTATATACCTACATACACACATGTCTGGCTGACAAATAACTAAAAAACTAAAACAAAATAATTCTCTGCGACCCAATTCATAAGAACTCATTTCGTTGTGGTATTAACGAATTGATATGTGATGATGACGTCATGCAGGTTGTGGAGTGCACGAAATTCACAAAAAATTATAAAGTTTCACCCCCTATAACTTTGTTAATAATAGTTGAATTTTCTTCAAACTTGACCAAATTGTGCACCATGTTCTTCATTATACGCATGCCAAATTTTGTACTTCTGGGATGAACATAAGGGGGGTGCCGGGTAAATTTCTAAAATGTGAAAATATACTATTATTAACTTTATTTGTGCAGATATCGGAACCGGATATATTTTGAGGCCTAGATTTCGCAGAGATGCATCACTGTGATTTTTTTCAGATTTTTCGGTTGGATGGGTTCTGAGAACGAGACCTGTTACACTTTTTGTGGGTCATATTTTGAACCCTCACTCCCCTATGTTTCATCTAGTATCAAATATTGAAACAGATTCGAAAAGTACTAATTGAGACCTTTCATTTGATACCCTACATGGCTACATTCTGTGAAAAAAAAAATTGCACCCTCCATTCACATGTAATGGGAGCCCCCCCCTTAAACTTAACATAAGATGGCGCCACTTACTGCATGTAAAGGGATCACCAGATTACATACTCTCACCAATTTTCGTGACAATCGGTCTAGCCGTTTCCGAATAAATCCGGTGTGACAGACAGACAGACAGACAGACAGACAGACGGACAGACAGACACCGTCTCGATTCTAATAAGGTTTTGTTTCACACAAAACCTTAAAAAACTAAACCCACCCAGGGTGAACTACTCTAATTGAGGCGTGTAGTCTCGAGGACTAAATAAAAAAAACCGAATGCGCACGAAGTGGTCGGAAAAGGATTAGCCCTGAGCCGATTCAGACATCTACGCGACGAGTGGTCCCGTCTTCCTTTCCTCTTCACGAGGGTCCAGATGACACGGTGGCCCTGCGGCAGCCCACTCCAACTTAAACGTTCGCCCCCGTTCGCTTCCAATGTAATGGGGGGAACCTTAAAAACTTGAGATAACTGACGGCTTCCGTAGGGAGGGTTAGAGCAAAAAGAACTTACATAGGTTAACGCATCATTAAACTTAATATTCAAATTCATTTTTCTGTTCATATATCAACTAACCTAATACTGTAATCAACACCGACAAATAAACAAATAAATTAAGAAGGAGATTTTCCGATCAATTCATATACAACAAGAGTGGAAGTATAGCTGATATTTTAATTTATCATATCCTTTCCAAATTTGATTTTAACATTGATGGGCACTTTTCAGATGATAATGTCTTTTTCGTGCGGATAGCTGAGTGGTTAGAGCACAAGGTTGTCGTAGGGCAGGTCGCGGTTCAAATCTCGCTGGCTGCAGTGGGATTTGTATCGTGATTTGACGTCGGATACCAGTCGACTTAGCTATGAATGAGTACCTGAGTCAAATCATGGTAATAATCTCATTGCCTCCTGCCGTGAACTACTGTAGTGTATCGTTACGGTCGTGATGAAGTGCTCTAACACACTTCTGATTCAATATGGATTGCTCCGCCACCGATTTTTATTATTATCAATGTCTTTTCTCTTTTTCTTTTCTTCATCATCATCATCATCAACGGCGCAATAACCGGTATCCGGTGTAGGCCTGCCTTAATACGGAACTCCAGGGATCCCAGTTTTGCGCTGAGGTCCACCAATTCGATATCCCTAAAAGCTTTCTGGCGTCCTGAAATACGCTATCGCTCTATCTCAGGCAGGGTTTGCCTCGTCTTCTTTTTCTACCATAGATTTTGTCCTTATAGACTCTCCGGGCTGGATCATCCTCATCCATAGCCGGATTTTATCCACAACTTGACGGTCATGGTATCGCTCATAGATTTCATCATTGTGTAGGCTACGGAATCGTCCATCCTCATGTAAGGGGTCGAAAATTCTTCGGAGGATTCTTCTCTCGAACGCGGCCAAGAGTTCGCAATTCTTTTTGCTACGAACTTAAGTCTCCGAGGAATACATGAGGACTGGCCAGATCATAGTCTTGTGCAGTAAGAGCTTTGACCCTATGGTGAGACGTTTCCAGCGGAACAGTTTTGTGCTAAAATAGGCTCTGTTGGCTGCCATCAACCATGCGCGGATTTCATCATCGTAGCTGTTATCGGTTGTGATTTTCGTCTTAAAGTTGTTTTTCTTTTCTTAGAAAGTTTAATTGTACTTTAGGCTAAGACTTTTAGTGTTAAATATTTTATGTAATTTATTTATAGTTCATATTTTTCTAAATATTTGTCAGGTATCTTGTAAAAATTTCATTTTTGTATAAATGCGATAGTATTCTTCCATTAAATAAAATATATTTTTTAAAAAAAAAGACGGCAAGTTTACATAAGAAACAATTTCCGTGGCGGCATTCGGATCAGAATTATCTATTTCAAGTGCGCCTTCATTGCGTCGCCTCTCGAAATTGAAAATGGAGGCACAGGGTCATACTTCCGTACAGATGCCTGTATTTGCTGCTGCAACTGCTTGCGGTGATGGTAAGATTTCATCCAACACTTCACTCTCGTATTGTTGGTGTAGGATATTGCTGATCCTTTTTATGAGATGGGCGACTTTCAATCAGTTTTTCTTATTTATAACTATTTTTAATCAATCTTGATGGCCTTCTAAATATTTAATCACTTTATACTAGAGAATAAAAACATTGTATTCAAAAGGGTTTTAGGGAGTATACGAGAAAATTGGTGACTATATTTGTAGCACGTTCATTATATGCTGTACCAGTGCAAGGATTTTAGCGCTTAAATTTATTTTACTTTTGTTCAGGTTAGAAACAGCTCTCTGGGGCGCCTCCAACATAGTCGCTCTGTCATCTCCGACTTCTCTCGTCATGATGGCTCGAACTGTTCGCCAATGAGGTGGCTTCTCGCCACATGAACTCGCCTTCTGGCCTTGAAACGACTAACTTTTTCACACTTCAATTATTTGCCAAATTTAAAAGTTTCGGAGCCCTCCTTGAGCAGAGTTCTACCCTGTAGCGACACTTTTTTCTCAATTCCCGACACACATCACCCGACTCATCGGAGATTTCTTTCTTCTTCCCATCGCGACTGAACACTCATTTCACTGTCCAGAAAACTTCATCCGCCATCTTGTCCGACAAAGCGGAGCAGGGCAGGCGCAACGAAAAATTTCCCTTCCGTGGCCGAAAATTGACGACTCTACTTCGGAATTTCAAATTTGAATCTCGAAACCTCGAAAGGGGGCAGGAAAATTATAAGCCGGCAAGGTTCGCCCACACCCTGCATTTCACACTGCTCATTTATCTCACACAGTTAAGTCCTTGGGGTTTTAACGTAGGTACCTATCGTGGAGACTTAATCTTAAGATCTTCTTAAGACACGGATTGAATTTGGGAGCAAGAATGGTACTAGTCTATACAATTACATGGCTTAACATTCATACTGGTGGATGCAAGACCTACCTAAATCTCTACCGAACTAAGGAGTACGGCACCCGTGTTGAAACGCAACACCAGGCCCGAAGGTCTCTTCTCGCTTGAGCATCACCAACAACCCCCATGAAGCTCCCACTAGGGGGCCAACCACAAACAACCGAGCTGTACTCATATACGACCGGAATTCTCCTGAAGTATATGAGTCCAGGGGCTACCCCGGTTCCCATAATACCAGTATACCCCTGGTAAGGTTTCGTGACCGAAGCCACTTCAGATGAGTCCCCGTACAGACTCGGGTCTGATCGCCCTTATTAAGCCTTGGAGCATTCGCCTACTGCATCACGGCCGGCAAGCCAATGCGATACAGCGTTTCCCGGTGCCACCACGTGGAGGTTCTGGTCGACTACTTGGTTTTGGTTCAGCTGGCAAGGTTGCCGCCCCGCCTTCCTCACCGCTACCTTAGAGCACCATTCATCTCACATAGCCATGCACACATCCTTTGATTTTTGCAAAAAACAACCGACATTCCTTTGGATCGACAGCAAGCGCTAGCGCATGTGCATATACCAAGCCAAACATTCTGCCCACACGTTTGCGCCATGACTGTTTGTTCAGGGTTGGTAAGTGTGTAACCAACCTAAACACTGTTCACACGCTTGTGCTTGAGAATTTTTGTTAACACTTGGCAAATATGTGGACGCCGTTTAAAACTGAAAAATCTAAAAACCCATGCTACACTAGTAGCGAACACCAACGAAAACTCTTCCCTCCTACTCAAACAACGAACAAAAAGTAACTCCGTGAACAAAGGACAAAGTTGACTGGGGAAGAATAAATGGACCCTGTTTACAAGTTGAGTATACACTGTGTATCGAGTCCGCTAAGGGCGGGGGTCGAGTCCGATACACAGCTCTGCTATTAACGTGTTAAATGGATGTTAGGGTTTTGGGGGAAGGTAAAATATGGAAGGATTTTGTAAATAAAATTAGGAAAGGAAAGTTTAAATAGTCATTCATAAATTAATAATTTAAAACAAATAAATGTCGGGATGGAAAGTAGGAAATTGAAAGGAGAATAAAGGGGGTTTTGGATGGAACCAAGAAGAAAAAAATCAGACGATTACATATATACAAGTAAAACAAGTCGGAATACCGGAAGCTCGCGCTTCGGGTATAAAGGTTTTGTGTTCATTTTATCTAAGAAATTTCAAGGACATTTTTCTATCCGTATATAACTACAAAGCCAACATGCTCCTTCATATTTTTACAAACTACGAGACATACGTACATATTACAGCTGTAGATATTACGCTCACCCTAAACAAACAAACTACCTATTTCCTAATACTGTACATATTTCCGATTTACTTCTTATATCTATTTGAATTAGGCACTACCCGCAAAGTCCATTAGCACGCATATACTATATACCTACATACACACATGTCTCGTTGGAATAATTGATATTCATATACAAATGACTAAAAAACTAAAACAAAATAATCCTTTTCCACCGAATTGATACGAACTAACTTCGTTGTGGTATTGACGAATTGATATGTGATGATGACGTCATGCAGGTTGCAGAGTGCACGAAATTCACAAAAAATTGTAAAGTTTCACCCCCTATAACTTTGTTAATAATAGTTGGATTTTCTTCAAGCTTGACCGAATTGTGCACCTTATTCTTCATTACACCTATGCTAAATTTTGTACTTCTGCGATGAACATAAGGGGGGTGCCGAGTAAATTTCTAAAATGTGGAAATATACTATTATTAACTTTATTTGTGCAGATATCGGAACCGGATATATTTTGAGGCCTAGATTTCGTAGAGATGCACCACTGTGATTTTTTTCAGCTTTCTCGGTTGGATAGGTTCTGAGAACGAGACTTGTTACAGTTTTTGGGGGTCATATTTTGAACCCTCACTCCCCTATGTTTCACCCAATCTCAAATATTGAACCAGTTTCGAAAAGTATCAATTGAGACCTTTCATTTGATACCCCACATGGCTGCATTCTGTAAAAAAAAATTTTGCAGCCTTCTTTCACCTGTATGGGGAGCCCCCCCTTAAACTTAATATAAAATGGCGCCAGTTGCTGCATGTAAAGGGAACGGCAGATCACATACTCTTACCAATTTTCGTGACAATCGGTCCAACCATTTCCGAATAAATCGGGTGTGACAGACAGACAGACGGACAGACAGGCAGAACCCAATAATAATAGCTGGCGATTTTAACGCTTGGGCCGAAGATTGGGGTAGTCGCGAAACAAATGCTAGAGGCCGCATATTGCTCGAAGTATTTTCACCTTTGAACGTTGTTCTGGCAAATACTGGCGGCGTCAATACTTTTCGGAGACAGGATATGGGATCGGTAATAGACCTCACCTTTGTTAGCGATTCATTATCTAAGGATCTCCAATGGCATGTGAGCGAGGAATATACGCACAGTGACCATCAGGCTATCATCTTCCAGATGGAGTGTACGACAGGAGCAAAGCGAATCAAGAACACTGCAATATCGGGTTGGACCTCCAAAAAACTTGATGAAGAAATGTTCGAGGAAATACTTCTGCAGGAAGCGATGCCGGTGGGAAATGCATGAGAAAAGGTGGCGCAGGTCCTTTAAAAGTTACAAAAAGCTTGTGACGCTTCCATACCTCGCCGCACGGTTCTCAAAAAACGAATGCCCAACTTCTGGTGGAATGCCGAAATCGAAGAACTTCGTAAAGTTTGCCTTAAAGCCAGAAGACACAGCCAACGTAGTAGAAACCGGTCTGTGTCTGAAGAGTTGCACAACCAATATAAGAAGGCGAGGAAAGCATTGCAAGCAGCCACCTCTAGAAGTAAAACTGAACACTTCAAGAGATTATGCAAGGAAGCGGACTTCGACCCATAGGGAGGTGCATACAAGGCAGTTATGGCAACAATCAAGGGAAAGCGCTCACCGCCGATCACCAACTCTGATTTGCTGCGGGAAATCATTAGCACTCTCCTTCCACATGTTTCAAGTGAGTCGAACCTACCCACTGTCCAGGTAGATCCCGGTGAAATTCCCGAGGTAACCACGAAAGAAGTCCTGGAAGCCGCGAAGAAGATTGCCAAAAATAAAGCCCCAGGTTTAGACGGCATTCCGAATAAAGCACTGACAGTGGCCGTCAAGACAGTTCCAAGGTGGTTCTCAGAAACATTTACCACGTGCCTCAAAGATGGGATTTTCCCGGAAGAGTGGCGGAAACAGAAGCTTGTGCTAATCCCGAAGCCAAATAAACCTTTGGGTGATCCTTCGTCTTATAGACCTATATGCCTGCTAAACGGCATCGACAAACTTTTCGAACAGGTCATCTTCAATAGGCTTGTACCAATCACAGAAAGGGAGGGTGGTCTCTCAGACAGGCAGTTCGGATTCTGGAAGGCAAGATATACTGTCAATGCCATCAGCACGGTGACGGAAATTGCGGAAAAAGCAATGGAGGCCAATAAATCTTGCACGGTAGTTACTCTCGATCTGAAGAATGCCTTTAATACGGCAAAATGGAACAAAATAATTGCGGCTTTAACCAAATTGGGCGCTCCTAAATATCTGGTGCACATAGTCATGGAATTTCTCCGGGAGAGGATATTGTGTTACGATTCGGACGATGGACCTAAAACGTATGCAACAACCTGCGGGGTCCCACAAGGATCAGTCCTCGGTCCTCTCCTGTGGATAATAATGTATGACGGAATTCTAAAGTTGCACCTACCCAAAGGAGTGACAATCATTGGCTTCGCAGACGATATCGGAGTAACTATCGTCGCACAAGACATTGATGAGTTCGAGGTACTCACAAACGAGGCAATTTTTGAAATCTGGTGTTGGCTAGAGGAAGCTGGTCTGACACTCGCGGAGCATAAAACCGAGGTAGTTTTGATTACAAAGCGAAGGAAGCAGACGTCGATAAGGATCAGGATTGGAGAACACATAATACATTCGCAGCCAACGCTTAAATACCTAGGAGTTATGGTTGACCAAAGACTGAAATTCAAGTCTCATCTTGAAAATTTAGCAACCAAGGCTTCCGGAGTGGCTACATTGTTGGCAAGAGTGTTGCCAAATATAGGTGGTCCTAGGCAAAGCCGTCGGCTCCTGATCTCGAGAGTTATTAGCTCCATCTTGCTTTATGCAGCGCCAGTCTGGGCATCGTCTTTGAAGGTGGAAGCAAACAGAAGAAAAATCGCAGCCCCATACCGATTGAGCGCATAACGTACGTCATGCGCTTACCGAACAACCTCAGATGAAGCAGCTTGTGTGATAGCGGGCATGATCCCCATCGACATCTTGGCGAATGAGGGTCGACGCCTGTATGACCCATTATATCTAATCGGTGAGTCTTATACCAATCGTCGGCAATTGGCACGAAGTGATTCTATTTTGGAATGGCAGAAAAGGTGGGATTATTCCAGATGTCTCTAAATGGATCAAGCGAAGACACGGTGAGGTTAGTTACCACCTAACTCAATTTCTAAGCGGACACGGAGGGTACCGTGCATACCTTTATCGCTTCGGGCGTGATGACTCCCCGTATTGCCGGAAGATGCGGAGCATGCTGCTTTTCCCTGCCCGCGGTTTGCTGCACACAGAGCGGAGGCGGAAATTGACGCCGAGGCACGGTTGATACCCGAGAATATCGTGGACTATATGCTAGCCTCTGAAACATCTTGAAGGGCTTTGGAAAAATTAAAGAAAGCGATCCACAATCTTCTGAGGAGGGAGGAGCTTCGGAGGAAAGCGACAAATAACGACAGAAGCCGCAGTTCATAACTGTTCTTGCCCCGCGATGTAATACCGAAATGACAGTCCCGCGGGGTAAGCGAAGGAGAAGGAGGTGGTTTTAGTGAGTAAAATCTCACATAACCGTATGGCAGGAACCAGCGGTAGGTTTTGAACCTTTCCACCTTCCAACGTATAAAAAAAAAAAACAGACCGACAGACAGACATACAGACATCGAATCGATTCTAATAAGGTTTTGTTTCACACAAAACCTTAAAAACCGCGGGTGAGAGCATTGCATGACAGCAAACGAAATTATGAAGATGCCACGAACACTATGTTACAAGGCGTTTTAAAGGTTTTGTGCTCCATCTGCGGTCTCCTCCTGGGACCTATATGACCCTTTGACCGCCTCCAGCGATGTTCCCGGCCATTAAAATTTCCGCACTCGATAGACTATATGCAGAACTCTCCTATGATGAAAATTGTCCGGTTACATTCATCATCAACTTATGTTCTTATTTCACGAATGTCTCTGTTAATACAAACTTTGATACTTTTGTCAGGTAAGTTTCTAGCCTTCCAGGTGGTAGCTAGTTATCCTAGGAAAAAACAAATGCAATTCTTAAGCAATGGTTCTCTCAGTTGCTCTAAACTATTCAGCCTCATGTAAATCATTTCGCCATTATTATTGTAGGGAAGATATACATAATGCATGAAAAGACCTTGAAAGTATATTTTACTGAGGACTGGATAAAAACGCCCTTTTCGTTTGCAATTTGTCGCTGACCTACCTACAAACGAGAATATTCCACGACATTAATCCGAATAAGGCTCGGTTCGGAATGCATACATGCGTTATCCTGGACAGTCAAAGTCGTATGAATTTCAAAAGCCATAATTTGAAACTCAAAGGGACTAAGCGACTATTCCCCTCATTCAGCAGGGAATTGCATATCTCGAATATAATCATGCCCACTATTCAGTTGCATCTAATTATTTTCTCCAGTAGACATCCTTGAATGCATGCAGAATCGGAGCTGTTTGCGGTAAATAATCGCAACTGGGCTATCTAAGGACGAATGCATTTATAGCAATTTCTGAGATGAATTGCTCATTAAGCGAGATAAAGGCTGGTTTTGGTTTTCTATTTGCTCCCGACTGTAAATGTTTGGATAGGAATGAATGAGAAAACATGAAAGTGACGACAAAGATTAAAGGTATCATATTTATCATATGAACCGCATCGTGCCAGGATGATTCGTTTGATATTTGTTTTTATGCTTTGAGGACGTCATTTTGTTAGATAATGGATTCGAATCTTTAAAGGAACATAATGGACGATGTAACGATGATGTAAAGTCTTCATAATTGGTCCAATCTAATTTCGCAAAATGAAGTCATTAAAAATGTACTTAGTAGATGAATTCCATCATCTAAAGAAATAATTTAAAAAAATCAAGAGGGTCATCCCGTGGGTTGGATCCGAGGCATCGATCTTGTTTTGGTATCAATTTTATCCAGATATAGTGTAGAATATTTGGGCAAAGTCATTTTTGGATGTTCCGAGTCGTTCGGAAATTATAGTATAAAGTGTTATATGTCAGGTTTATGTCAGTTGCAGTAATAAAGCCCGAATTTACCGGTCCGACGTTAGAATGACTTCGCTAAAGAACGAGAATCGAAGCCAAGGCTTTACATATGTTTTTTGAAGAAACCAAAGATTTATTATGGACTGGGTATAGCAGTCAGTTAAGATTTTATGATTATCATTTTTTATTTTTTAATTGCGTTTTTCTGGACATTGCATGTTAAAAATCAGGTGCCACAATAACAAAATTCTATGAAATATTCACGACTTATTGAGGACATGTTTCCATGGTTCGCAAACTAGAATATTTGCAATTCACTGGGTTGTACATTTTGTACATTAGAGAAGTTGTGAAAAAAAACTAAAATTTCCAAAAATAGTTTAACAAGGCCCCAAAATTTACTTTTTAATAATCCTATTTGGCGATATACTCCACACGTTAAAATGTCGTTTATGTTCTTTGTTTTGCGAACAAAACCTTATTAAAATTGGTTGAATGTCTGTCTATCTGCCACACATACTTTTCTCGGAAACGGCTACACCGATTGCAATGAACTTAAAGGAAATAGGAGCATCAGACGATCATCCTAATTGGTCGAGAACGACCTAGAGAGAAGAACTATCCCAGAAACCTAAAAAGTTGGCGAAATTGACCGTGAAGGTCCGCCCGCAAAGACTAAAGCACCGGATTTCAAAATGGACGACAAACGAGGGAATTCGCGACGGCCTAACGAAAAAAACCAGAACGCGAGCTTAATATGAAAAATAAAAAAAATGGCTCCACCGCGCGCGTGTAGCCGTAAGCCTATGGACCCGAGTGCCGCGATCGAGAGGTAAGATCCACAACGGATCTCAATCCCGATCATAGTTTCTTCTGCCTCAGAGATTTATTGAAGCGCGGCCCCTGCGGTTCCCTTCCATTGTTGACATCCTTAGGCTATTATTTCAGAGGATGTCCCTATAAAGGTTTTGCGGGGTCGAGAAGGAAGAGGGAGGAAAGACCTCAAAACAATAAAAATTATTCACAATTCATGATATATTGATCCACTCCAAACAAAAAATAAAAATATAAAAATAAAAGAAAATTGAAAGTAATAATATAAAAACGAAAAGAAAAATTAACTGAAATCAAAGAAAAAAATGAAAAAGAAAAAAAAAGAAAAGCCATCTAATAAAAAAAAAAATTAACACTTACACGTGATGTTGATTCTGTTTGTGGATTAAAAATATTTAGAACATTAAAATACGAATTTCGTAATTACGTAGTCTAATACTTCATTTTCTTCGAGATACCGAAACTCTACCGAATTTTCCTTTTCAAAAAAAACCCTTTGAGAGTTCGTGGTTGCTTCAGGGCTGATTTTTGATGCGTCGCGTTGCGTACGGTTAGCAATGAACCCCGTTTCTTGCACTACCAAACGCTTAACCAGAATCTCTTAAACCACTCGCTGTTCCGCGGGACGGCCACAAATCAAAATCGCGTTAACCCTCTTCTCGCTTCAGCCTTAGCTTTCACACCTTCTGTGCCAGCTTCTTGGATGCGCACTGTGATTATCTCAAGATCGGACTGCGAAAACGACACTTTTGGTTGGCATTGTGATATCACAGGAATATCAACGGTATTCACATCAACTTTACATGAATCAGAAATGAATTTTCGAGCAAAGACAATATGCAAAATTAAAACACCAAAGAGACGACGGGGATAGTACTTTCCTTTCGATTTAAGAACTTCCGCGGCAATTGGTACACAGGAGTTCACAGGATTTGTAATAATCACAATTAAAGCCTCTGGACAATTGCCCGCAATGGCAGAAGTCAATTTGGTGTTGAACAAATCATCTCGACTCCTTTCAGGTTTACGTGCTACGCCCGCTGGGATAACAACTACAACGGCGCCTTTAAAACCATTAGCAACTCGCTCACCTCCAACGTATCCATTTACACTCCTCGCTGTGTCGATGTGGGAAAGATCCGCTTCAAGAGCCAAGACAGGGGCTGCTCGGTACCACCAGATGCTCCAGCGAAAATTCGTTTGCGGTGCCAATCCAAACCTTTTTTCTATCACACCGGCCAGGCCAGCTAATCCATGCCACTACGCTCGCCTTGAACTCTGTTGAGTTCATGTTGCAGCAATATGCGCGTGGGGCTACGGGCGCGGCAAATCATTCCCCTCTGTTAAGACTAATTCACCCGATTGCATTCAATAATGTGCAATTTGCGGAGAACATTAGGGTAATTGCACATTATGAAATGCATTATTTGAGCAAATCAATTCAGAAAGGCGAATTAGATTCCGCGGTTACGAAATTTGGTCAGAAGATGGAAACTGTGAACGCCCAGACATGCAGTGTTCCATCTTTCTACGTTCAGATTAAGGGGGTCCTCGTACATGCAAAACGGGTAGTCATGGCAAATTAAGTCTCGATTAGTAATTTTCAATGCCAACCTTAGTTTTGATAGTCCTTCGAAAGGCGGGGAGTGCGCAGGGTCGAAGTGGATATCTTTAACGAACCCATTCTCAGAAACTACCCAAAATCTGAAAAAATCGTCATCATTATGTAGGCTACGGAATCGTCTATCCTCATGTAGGGGGCCAAAAATTCTTCGGAGGATTCTTCTCTCCAACGCGGCTAAGAGTCCATAGTTTTTTTTGCTAAGAACTCAGGTCTCCGAGGAATACATAAGGACTGGCAAGATCATAAGTCTTGTACAATAAGAGCTTTGACCCTATGATGAGACGTTTTGAGTGGAACAGTTTTTGTAAGCTGAAATAGGCTCTGTTGGCAGCCAATAACCGTGTGCAAATTTCATCGTTATAGCTGTTATTGGTTGTTATTTTCGACGCTAGATAGGTGCAGAGGATGGCGCCTCTTGCATTAACAAATGCATTGTGAATCACGTTCGCCCCCTTGTCTAAGACCGTTGTTGATGTTGAATGGTCTCAAGGGTGATTCTGCTTTTATCTGGCCTCACACATTGGTCAGGGTTAGCTTAATCAGCCTCGTCAATTTCGTCGGGATACCGAATTCTCCCTTGGTCGTGTACAGTTTTACCCTGGCTGTCCTCTCATAGTGTCCGGATAGCTCAGTGGTTAGAGCACAAAGCTGTCGTACGAAAGATCGCGGTTCAAATCTCACTGTGAATGAGTACCTGAGCCAAATCAGCAACGTGGTACCTCTATAATTGCTGCGTGATATCCCCCTTCTTATGTGTGGGATAGATAATGCCTCGTTTCCAGTCGTCAGGCATTGATTCACTGTTCCACACTTTGAGCATCAGTTGATGAACTACTTGTGGTAATTGGTCACCTCCATATTTAACCAATTCGGCTGTAATTCCATCTGCTCCTGGCGACTTATGGTTTTTAAGCCAGTATCATCGGTAGGCATGTCGCAAATCTTTCGATAGTTAAGTCACGGTAACATGTGGATACAGGTGGCTCCACGAAATAGAAGTAAAATCGTCTTGGCTGTAGACGGAACGCCACTGGGTTTCATTGGTACAGGGGTATCGTCATTAAGATTATCAAAAGTAATACTGGGAAGAGAACACCGCAAAAGTTTGATAACAGAGGAAATGTATCTGGAATGCCATACTCAACAGTGCAGAGAAATTAATAGCTATTATCAGGTAAAACCCTATGGCAATTGTTTTAATCTGATTACTCGACTGCTGCTGAAGAGGACTCCTGGGTGTTACACAGATATTAAGACTGTAGCAACTCATCTCTCTGCCTTTCTGAAACGGGTTTGGGATCGTCTTCGGCGCAGTTTAAACACAACGGCTAAGTGTCAATCATTTGACATCCGAAAAAATAGGAAAACAGTAAGTAAAATGGCCGTCATTTGACCATGAAACAGAGTATCCACATTAATACCCTAGTAGGAATCGGAAGTGATTTAGTTTTCAAACAGTCATCTAGCTATCAACCATTATGGAGATTGGACTGATTACTGCGAAGTAGGCCCGGACTAGCTTTCTTAAGAAAGTCATTCTAACCAGCCAAAACACGGGCTCCATATGTTTCTATAGAGAAGATCTTCCAATATAGTAAGACAGGGTAGATTCAGCCTAGATCAGACGAGGTCAAACAAGTTGCCGCCCATTCTACTTCATTTAAAGTTGCGAATAAGTTCGCTTATTTTCAGTGGTGCTCGTTTGCTCTATTATGCAGGACCACTTTGTCCAATTCGATTTCGCCACTGTTTTTTTCACGATCTGGGGTGTTGACTTCTAGATGGGTATCCAAAATTTCTTTTCTGTTCTGCAACCTTCTTTATTGTCTGAATCTAAATTGATTGTTTTGACGGTAGTGTTCGCAGCTCGTGTAACTTAGGTTTCAGTATGTGATAATTAAGTCATATATATTATAGTTAGGAATTGGATGATCAAAGAAGCATCTTGAGTGACCAAAGGCGACCAAGAGCAGGGAGCTACCCCAAAAATCCAAAAATTCGGCGA